>NW_015388767.1:86664-148832 GCF_001527695.2 Protobothrops mucrosquamatus
GGGCCTGGCCTAGGGAGGATTTTTAAACTGGGTTTTTTAGAAATTTTAATTATCACAACACAAAAATTTTGGTTTTAATTTGGTTTTATTCGGTGGGGTGTGTGGGTCTTTCTTTGTTTTAATAATGTTGTGAGCCGCCCTGAGTCCTTCGGGAGAAGGGCGGGATATAAATTGGAATAATAAATAAATAAATAAATAATTTAACAGTGAACTTTGGGACTATGCTTACTCCATATAAGTGATGCAGGGTAGAAATGTGTTTCTGTAATTCCAGGTTGTGTTTCTTAAGGACTGTCTGTATTACTTATCAGACTGTCAGTTATCTGAAATCTGTCTGAGTTCGTACCACCCATATGAATTAGGTAAACACATGAGACATGCTCCATCCTATTGGGTTTTTTGTTTTTTGTTTTGCTTTGGCCTTTTCTGTATATCTTTTCTATTTTATTTCTTTAGATTAGTTGATGTATATAACCTACTATCTACTAGGGCTTTAGATATGTCCCCAACAACTCCCCAGATTTTGCTATCAAATTCACTATACTACCATCTTATCTCCCTTCTTTATTTATTGCCTTATTGACTGGCAATCTTTCACTATGCTGTCATCTCCAGTACATCTGGTACCTCGTTTTTTGTTCTCTCAAGCAATAAACCTCAGTGTCACAGTCACTTTTCTTTCCATTTTTCTTCCAGTGATCCATCCAATTTCTTCCCCTTGCTTTTTTCTAAGCCTTTCTTCTCTACCTCCTCCCACCCCCAATAAAAAGTCTAGTTTCTTTTTTAAATGTCTCTGATATTACCGAACTATACAATATTGAAAGCCAGTTGAAGGCTTTCAGGCCAGTGAAAATTATAAGCTGTACCTTAATTAATTGCATAATCTACAGTGTTGTTGTTGTTGTTAGTTGCGAAGTCGTGTCCGACCCATTGTGACCCCATGGACAACATTCCTCCAGGTCTTCCTGTTCTCTACCATCTTGTGGAGTCCATTTAAGCTCACGCCTACTGCTTCAGTGACTCCATCCAGCCACCTCATTCTCTGTCGTCCCCTTCTTCTGTTGCCTTCAATCTTTCCCAGCATTAGGCTCTTCTCCAGTGAGTCCTTCCTTCTCATTAGGTGGTCAAAGTTGACAATTGTGGCTTCATTTTTTAAATTTTATAATTGGAAGCTTAATGTTCAAAAGAATAAAGGAGGCATATTTTTAATATTAAACTCAAGAAAATATCTAAATACATACACAGTCTAGGAATTTGTACCACTGGTTTATCATTAATTCTGTGATAGTTAAAACTGCAATAATTGCCTAAGGATTTCAACTCTGGTTATTCTAAAGTAAATCCCACAGATCATCACATCCTTATATCCTGGTTACTGTGTTAAAACTGTAGACTTGCATATATTAATTTTAGGAAATTAGTATTAATTTCCTAAATTAATAGGAAGTATTTATTGATAAATATCCACAAGTCTATGTTATCTTGTGAATATTTATCAACAAAATATCTCAAGACCACTTAAGTTTTAATATAGTGCCCTGTTTCCACTAGTAATTTATGTAGTAAACAGATAAATGAGAAGGCTGCGTCACTTGAGAGCCATGGTTATTTCATTCTTTTTTTTATTTTGCTGTGAAGCTTTCTATCAGGTTCTGCTGTATTTTGAATTTTATGATGCTTGAAGCAACATCATATGTAGAGTGTGGGAAATGCATTACTAGTATTTCTAAATGTCACAGTGGTTTTTTGCTAGATTGTTATAATTGTATTTTAAAAATGAGAATTTCAGGAGTTATCTTGATTTTATGCAATAATTCAGCTTTGAACTTTACTGTTCATTACTGATTCTCTGTAGTATATTGTGCTGTATGTATAATAAGCCTGAAATTTCAACCACAGTGTCATCAAATAGTGAAGACTGAACTACAAGTTTAATTTAGATAATTTAATTCAAGTGCTTTTCTTGCTGTTAGAATTCCTGAAAGTGATAATGACAATTGAAAATCTGTTGCAGTATTTTTACTTTGGAAACCATTATACTCCTTTCTTAGAAGCTAATGTTGTTAAGGTAAATGTCTTACATAGGATGAACATCTGCTTAAGTCAATGAGATTTAAGAACATATTTCAGAGTTATTATTCTTTTGCAGAATTATAAGCTGTGACTTCTAAAACTTTCCTGTATTTGAATTAGTCATGCACTAGTCCTTATGTGAGTGAGTGGGCTTTTGGGGGTGGGGGCGGAGAATATAAATACTTTTTTCTTTTGCTTGTTAAGATGTAGTATTTAAATCAATCTAATAACATTTATGAACATTTTGAATATTAAGAGATTTGATATTATGTTCCGAATTTAAGGAAGTTAATAATATTCTGTTATTTATTCTTCTGAACATTAATTTAAGTAAATGTGTTACAGGCATAAGAAAGAGGGTTAGTTCTTATTCCATAATCTTATAATATGATTACGTCAAGTACTAAATGCACAGAAGTATCCTTTGAAATATTGAAGTAAGTAATACCTAAAAGGAACGATTGAAGTGAAAATATGGATCTTATTAGTATGATTTTTAATTTTAAAACTATTTCAATTGCTATGGGACAGGTAGAAGAATTTATCGATAATCTCATATGGATTTCTAAAGTATTTTATTTTTATGTACTTACTGATTTATTCTTTTACTAGTAGAATGCAGTATGCTTATATTTACTTTAAAAGTCACTGTGTAATTATTCTAATCTCATTTCCATTAAAATAGGGCACCCTTTTAAAAGTGTTTTTGCATAGTAGTTGAGATTCCCAAAATTGGTTGCATGTCAAGGATTTATAAGCCAACTTCAGTAATTACATATTATATATAAATCTGTTTTATTTTTTCTCTGTCCTGTGATTTGATCATCCTGTATGATTATCTAACATTATTGAGATAATAAAGAGCATACAGACCCATGATCTCTTTGATCATAGGTACTAGGATTTTTAACTATATATATTTTCATTTTATCTCACTTTTCAGTTTTAAAAAGTGTCATTTTGTTTGCACAGAATACGTTTGTTATAGCTTCCAATTTTAAAAAGAGTTCTTTAAATTAGGGCTCTTAAATTACTACCTCGAAAATATTTTTTTTTTAAAATACCTTCTTTAGAGTTGCTTAGTTATAGTAGTTTTCATTTGAATACAGTATCTTTTTTTTTTGTAACTGTGCCTAAGATGCCTCTGTTAAGGTTCCACATTTTGAAAAACAATATAAATTATTTCTTGTGCAAGAATGTTTGGAGAAGATTGATTCTCTTCTTTGGTTTACATTCACTAGAGACAGCTTTTATATATGCTTAAGTGTGGTGGTAATGTGCACTTATTGACAGTTTTACTCTTGTGCCATGGAGCAGAATGCCTTGTGCATTGCTGCCTACATTATCAAAAGTTTATGAAGCAGACATTAATAGGCCCTTCTGCTTCTAAGCACTATTGCAGGAAAAAGGGATCCGGGAGCCTACCTTGTATTTGGAATCACATTGCATTTTTGGTGCCATTTCTGTTTGCTGTAAGTTTTTTTTCCTCTTTCATGTTGGACAAGTTTCCTGAGAACATCATGGATAACCAAGAAAACCACCCAATGAAATCACTAAACAAATCAATCCAGAGTTCTCTCTCTCCAGGCACAAATGACCAAGCTGAAATTATCCTACTTGGGGCACATTATGTGAAGACCTAGCTCTCTAGAGAAGGTTCCAATGCTGGGAAAGGCGGAAAGAAAAGTAAGATGGATCACCAGCAGCAAAGTGGATAGACTCAGTTATACGGTAGTAGTGCTGAATACAATAGAGCTGGAAGGGACCTTGGAGGTCTTCTAGTCCAGCCCCCCGCTCAAGCAGGAGAACATATACTTTCTCCAGCACTGGAGATGGAGGATCCACCCATGGGTAGTAGACTGTATTCCTGCCCAATCAGATTAAGTCAGCCAAAGTTGCCACGCCCGTCCTGGACCATAGATTCCCAGTCTTGACTTAATCTTGCCCATGGACGGACGTACAACTCTGGCTCTTAGGCAGGTATAGTCTTGATCGTTGGTGAATCCTCCACCTTCNTCCCCAGGAATGCCTAGGTTTTTCTCCATTCTAGTATTAATCAAGTGAGTCCTGCTTAACTTCAGAGATCAGCCAAGTCAGATAGGTAATGCTACCTACTTGTAGTAACTATACTTAAATGTAATTTTTTTTCTAGGTTTCAAATATGTGTATGTAAAATAGCAGCATAAAAATGTAGAGACAGTTTCGAGAATCCCCTCAATAGACTTCAGGTAACAGAAAATCCTCTTTTTTTCTTGCACACTTATGACCATCAATTGCTTCAATGATCCTACAGGTAGTCCTTGATTTACCACCGCAATTGACCCTAAAATTTATGTTGCTAACTGATAAGTTTGTTAAGTGAGTTTGGCCCCATTTTGCAACTTTTCTTGCTACGTTTGTTAACTGAATCACTGCAGTTGTTAACTTAGTAAGCCAATTGTTAAGTGAAATCTGGTTTCCCCATTGACTTTGCTTGTCAGAAGATTGCGAAGGGTCAGCACGTGACCCTGGGACATTGCAACCGTCATAAATATGAGTCAGTTGCCAAGTGTCTGAATTTTGATTGCACGATCATGGGAATGCTGCAGTGGTCGTAAGTGTGGAAAATGGTCATAAGTCACTTTTTTCAGTGCCGCTGTGACTTTGAGCAGTCACTGATGAAATGAACTGTTGTATGTAAGGACTACCTGTGTTTCCTTCTAGAGCCGGGAGGATAAATAAGTCCATGTTAGGCATTTTAGCATTCTGGCATTGTTAATTTAACAGTGAACTTTGGGACTATGCTTACTCCATATAAGTGATGCAGGGTAGAATTTTTTTTCTGTAATTCCAGGTTGTGTTTCTTAAGGACTGTCTGTATTACTTATCAGACTGTCAGTTATCTGAAATCTGTCTGAGTTCGTACCACCCATATGAATTAGGTAAACACATGAGACATGCTCCATCCTATTGGGTTTTGTTTTTTTTTGCTTTGGCCTTTTCTGTATATCTTTTCTATTTTATTTCTTTAGATTAGTTGATGTATATAACCTGCTATCTACTAGGGCTTTAGATTTGTCCCCAACAACTCCCCAGATTTTGCTATCAAATTCACTATACTACCATCTTATCTCCCTTCTTTATTTATTGCCTTATTGACTGGCAATCTTTCACTATGCTGTCATCTCCAGTACATCTGGTACCTCGTTTTTTGTTCTCTCAAGCAATAAACCTCAGTGTCACAGTCACTTTTCTTTCCATTTTTCTTCCATCCAATTTCTTCTTCTTGCTTTTTTCTAAGCCTTTCTTCTCTACCTCCTCCCACCCCCATTAAAAAGTCTAGTTTCTTTTTTAAATGTCTCTGATATTACCGAACTACACAATATTGAAAGCCAGTTGAAGGTTTTCAGGCCAGTGAAAATTATAAGCTCTACCTTAATTAATTGCATAATCTACAGTGTTGTTGTTGTTGTTGTTGTTAGTTGCGAAGTCGTGTCCGACCCATCGCAACCCCATGGACAACGTTCCTCCAGGCCTTCCTGTCCTCTACCATTTTCTGGAGTCCATTTAAGCTCACGCCTACTGCTTCAGTGACTCCATCCAGCCACCTCATTCTCTGTCGTCCCCTTCTTCTATTGCCCTCAATCTTTCCCAGCATTAGGCTCTTCTCCAGNGCAACCCCATGGACAACGTTCCTCCAGGCCTTCCTGTCCTCTACCATTTTCTGGAGTCCATTTAAGCTCACGCCTACTGCTTCAGTGACTCCATCCAGCCACCTCATTCTCTGTCGTCCCCTTCTTCTATTGCCCTCAATCTTTCCCAGCATTAGGCTCTTCTCCAGTGAGTCCTTCCTTCTCATTAGGTGGCCAAAGTTGACAATTGTGGCTTCATTTTTTAATTTTATAATAATCTGGAAGCTTAATGTTCAAAAGAATAAAGGAGGCATATTTTTAATATTAAACTGAAGAAAATATCTAAATACATACACGGTCTAGGAATTTGTACCACTGGTTTATCATTAATTCTGTGATAGTTAAAACTGCAAAAATTGCCTAAGGATTTCAACTCTGGTTATTCTAAAGTAAATCCCACAGATCATCACATCCTTATATCCTGGTTACTGTGTTAAAACTGTAGACTTGCATATATTAATTTTAGGAAATTAGTATTAATTTCCTAAATTAATAGGAAGTATTTATTGATAAATATCCACAAGTCTATGTTGTGAATATTTATCAACAAAATATCTCAAGACCACTTAAGTTTTAATATAGTGCCCTGTTTCCACTAATAATTTATGTAGTAAACAGATAAATGAGAAGGCTGCGTCACTTGAGAACCATGGTTATTTCATTCTTTTTTTTTATTTTGCTGTGAAGCTTTCTATCAGGTTCTGCTGTATTTTGAATTTTATGATGCTTGAAGCAACATCATATGTAGAGTGTGGGAAATGCATTACTAGTATTTCTAAATGTCACAGTGGTTTTTTGCTAGATTGTTATAATTGTATTTTAAAAATGAGAATTTCAGGAGTTATCTTGATTTTATGCAATAATTCAGCTTTGAACTTTACTGTTCATTACTGATTCTCTGTAGTATATTGTGCTGTATGTATAATAAGCCTGAAATTTCAACCACAGTGTCATCAAATAGTGAAGACTGAACTACAAGTTTAATTTAGATAATTTAATTCAAGTGCTTTTCTTGCTGTTAGAATTCCTGAAAGTGATAATGACAATTGAAAATCTGTTGCAGTATTTTTACTTTGGAAACCATCATACTCCTTTCTTAGAAGCTAATGTTGTTAAGGTAAATGTCTTACATAGAATGAACATCTGCTTAAGTCAATGAGATTTAAGAACATATTTCAGAGTTATTATTCTTTTGCAGAATTATAAGCTGTGACTTCTAAAACTTTCCTGTATTTGAATTAGTCATGCACTAGTCCTTATGTGAGTGGGCTTTTGGGGGTGGGAGCGGAGAATATAAATACTTTTTTCTTTTGCTTGTTAAGATGTAGTATTTAAATCAATCTAATAACATTTATGAACATTTTGAATATTAAGAGATTTGATATTATGTTCCGAATTTAAGGAAGTTAACAATATTCTGTTATTTATTCTTCTGAACATTAATTTAAGTAAATGTGTTACAGGCATAAGAAAGAGGGTTAGCTCTTATTCCATAATCTTATAATATGATTACGTCAAGTACTAAATGCACAGAAGTGTCCTTTGAAATATTGAAGTAAGTAATACCTAAAAAGAACGATTGAAGTGAAAATATGGATCTTATTAGTATGATGTTTAATTTTAAAACTATTTCAATTGCTATGGGACAGGTAGAAGAATTTATCGATAATCTCATATGGATTTCTCAAGTATTTTATTTTTATGTACTTACTGATTTATTCTTTTACTAGTAGAATGCAGTATGCTTATATTTACTTTAAAAGTCACTGTGTAATTATTCTAATCTCATTTCCATTAAAATAGGGCACCCTTTTAAAAGTGCTTTTGCATAGTAGTTGAGATTCCCAGAATTGGTTGCATGTCAAGGATTTATAAGCCAACTTCAGTAATTACATATTATATATAAATCTGTTTTATTTTTTCTCTGTCCTGTGATTTGATCATCCTGTATGATTATCTAATATTGTTGAGATAATAAAGAGCATACAGACCCATGATCTCTTTGATCATAGGTACTAGGATTTTTAACTATATATATTTTTTCATTTTATCTCACTTTTCAGTTTTAAAAAGTGTCATTTTGTTTGCACAGAATACGTTTGTTATAGCTTCCAATTTTAAAAAGAGTTCTTTAAATTAGGGCTCTTAAATTACTACCTCGAAAATATTTTTTTTTTAAATACCTTCTTTAGAGTTGCTTAGTTATAGTAGCTTTCATTTGAATACAGTATCTTTTTTTTTTGTAACTGTGCCTAAGATGCCTCTGTTAAGGTTCCACATTTTGAAAAACAATATAAATTATTTCTTGTGCAAGAATGTTTGGAGAAGATTGATTCTCTTCTTTGGTTTACATTCACTAGAGACAGCTTTTATATATGCTTAAGTGTGGTGGTAATGTGCACTTATTGACAGTTTTACTCTTGTGCCATGGAGCAGAATGCCTTGTGCATTGCTGCCTACATTATCAAAAGTTTATGAAGCAGACACTAATAGGCCCTTCTGCTTCTAAGCACTATTGCAGGAAAAAGGGATCCGGGAGCCTACCTTGTATTTGGAATCACATTGCATTTTTGGTGCCATTTCTGTTTGCTGTAAGTTTTTTCCCCTCTTTCATGTTGGACAAGTTTCCTGAGAACATCATGGATAACCAAGAAAACAAACAAATGAAATCACTAAACAAATCAACCCAGAGTTCTCTCTCTCCAGGCACAAATGACCAAGCTGAAATTATCCTACTTGGGGCACATGTGAAGACCTAGCTCTCTAGAGAAGGTTCCAATGCTGGGAAAGGCGGAAAGAAAAATAAGATGGATCACCAGCAGCAAAATGGATAGACTCAGTTATACGGTAGTAGTGATGAATACAATAGAGCTGGAAGGGACCTTGGAGGTCTTCTAGTCCAGCCCCCCGCTCAAGCAGGAGAACATATACTACCTCAGACAAGTGACTGTCCAGTTTCTTCTTAAAAACCTCCAGTGATGGAGCACCCATGAAGGCAGGCTGTTAATTGTCCTCACTGTTAGGAACTTTCTCCTTAATTCCAAGTTGCTTCTCTCTTTGATCAGTTTCCAACCATTGTTTCTTGTCCTGCCTTCTGGTGCTTTGGAGAATAATTTGATCCCCTCTTCTTTGTGGCAGCCTCTCAAATACTGGAATACTGCTATCATGTCACCCCTATTTCTTTTCTCTAGACTAGCCAAACCCAAGTCCTGCAGCTGTTCTTCATATCTTGGATCACCTGAGTTGCTCTTCTCTAAACATTTTCCAAGGTCGGCAACATCTTTTTTGTAGTATGGTGATCAAAATTGCTTGCAGTATTCCAGGTGTGGTCTCACTAGGGTTTTATAAAGCGGTACTAATACTTTGCTTGATCTTGATTCTATGCCTCTGTTTATACAATCCAGGATTGTATTAGCTTTTTTGGCTGCTGCTGCACATTACTGGCTCATAGTCAAGTGATCATCCACTAGGACTCCTAGGTCCCTCTCACAGTTACTGTTTTTGAGCCAGGTCTCACCTAATCTGTACTTATATCTTTGATTTTACCTGCCTAAATGTAAAACTTTGCTTTTCTCCACATTAAAACTCATGTTGTTGGATAGGGCCCATTGTTCCAGTTTGTTAAAATCTTTTTGAATCCTGAGCTTGTCTTCTAGGGTGTTGGCTATTCCTGCCAGTTTAGTGTCATCTACAAATTTGATGAGTTCCCCTTCTATTCCCTCATCTAAGTCATTGATGAAGATATTTAAGAGTACTGGGCCTAAGACTGAGCCTTGTGGTACCCCACTGCTTACTTCTCTGCATGTGGATGTAGTACCATTGAGGACTAATTGTTGAGTATGGTTTGTCAGCCAGCTACAAATCTGGTGATGATGTTGAATATTCCACCTTTTTCTAGCTTACCAAGCAAATAGATTGTGGTCTACTTTGTTGACTGCCTTACTGAAATCTAAGTATACTATATCCACAGCATTTCGCTGGTCTACTAATTTGGTCACTTTATCAAAGAATGAAATAAGATTGGTTTGGCATGATCTGTTTTTAACAAACCCGTGCTGGCTACCAGTTATAACTTTGTTTGCTTCTAGTTGTTCGCAGATCTCTTTTTTGATTATCTTTTCCAGGATCTTCCCAGGTATTGATGTTAGACTGATTGGTCTGTAGGTTCCTGGATCTGTTTTTTTCTCCTTTCTTGAAGATGGGAACCACATCAGCCCTTTTCCAATCCTCAGATACTTCCCCGGTGCTCCAGGACTTTAGAAAGATATGGTGCAATGGTTCTGAGCTAACATCTGCCAGCTCCTTCAGAACCCTGGGATGTTACTTCCTTGCCATCTTCTCTCTTTAGTGGAGCTACAGTTTCCTTGACTTTTTTCTTGTTATTAATATGTTGAAATAAACTTTTTTTATTATACTTGATTTCTGTTGCAAGTCTTTGTTCATTCTGAGCCTTTGCTTTCCTGACTTGGTCTTTGCATGTTCTGGCTGTCTGTTGATAATCAGCCCTAGTTATGTGTCCCTCTTTCCATTTTTTGTACTTGTCCTTTTTGTCTTTCATTTTGTCTGAGAGATCTTTGTGTAGCCATGCTAGTTTCTTCTTGACTTTGTTTTTCTTTTTCAGTGGTATTGTGCTGAACTGGGCTTTTATGATAGCTTTTTCAGAGTTTCCCATGCTTCTTGAGTTGTTTTCCCCTTTAGGATTTTCATTCATGGAATCTTTCCTAGGTTCTCTCTGGTTTGTGAAAAGTGTTAAAATGAGTGCACCAACGGAAGACCTGAAAGACTAGGTTAAAGAGAGATTGTCATGGAGAAAATCTATGTGGTCGGTAAGAGTTGACAGTGACTTGACAGAACATAGTCTTCTTCCATAGTCCACTTTTACTTAATTGGGGATACTTAGAATTGCAGGATCCAATCTGGGTCAGTCACCAGGACCAGAGGCTTAGTTTTCTGAGCAAGGACTCATGCTGGAGGATGGGCTCCAGCACGACTCCAAAAGCTCGGAAGACTAAATCTCTGGTCCCGGTGACCGACCCAGATTGGATCCTGCAACATTATCCTGGGACACATATATTCGCTTTCATATTTAGAATTATTACTGGTTCTAGGTTTCTATTCATGATGTTCTTCTAGAGAATTCATGTAAATGATTCTCTTTGAATATCTAGTTGCGATGCATGCGATAAAAGTTCAGAGAGTTCATCTGTAATAACAAAAACGAATATCCTATGTTGATCTGAGATCTTTTCTTAAGTTTCAGTTTATTTTTCTTGTTATTCTAAGGTATCATATCCAAACCACATAGAATATTTTGCAGTTGTATCATATTATTAACAAGTAACATTTGATGCTACTTTTTTTTTAACTAAGGCTGTCTGAATTTTATTTTTAAGTATGCATTTCACAATGTTGTGGCAAAATATTTTTCTTTGAAACACTGAAATAGATATGTCTATTTTGCAACTGGTTTGGAAACTGTTCCTGGTTATGTTCACATAGGTATGGATGGATAGTCATTTTGCTCTGTGTTTTTTCTAGGGAAATAACATGTCTGTGCATGCACATGAAGTTTATGGACCACTTATGAGCAGCCTTCAAAATGATGTGACTGCTCTGTTATGTGAAAGAGTGAAATGTGCTTGGCCATTGTGAAGCACTTTTTTTGAAGGATTTGTGCAGCCATGTGATCGACATAATTAAATTTAAACTAAACTAACACTTTATAGCTGGTTCTAATTTAATAGTTGCAACTTTTAATATTTCAGAATAGCACAGGGATAGAATTGATCACTTAAGATACCTACTGCTTTTGAGAACTATTCAGATATATCCCTTGCAACCTTACCTTTATTTATGATTGGTGAAGAATTTTGTTAAGGGTTTATACAGTTTAGAAGTGATGCTGAATAAATTCTAAAATGCCTTTAGAAGAATAAAAATATAATTAAGCTCATAGGTGTATATTGTTTTATATACCCTGCTGAGACCAAAATCTGCAACAATTCATTTTTAGTAGAAGCGGCCAATTTAAATAGTTATTTTTAATCTTTTTAAATTTTGTATTGTATTATATCATTGTTTTAAACTGGCTGTAAGCCGCCCTGAGTCCTCCGGGAGAAGGGCGGGGTATAAATTTAATAAAATCAAATCAAATCAAATCAATTACCATTTTCTCTAATACTGTACGTAGGATGGACAACCCTTATTCTGTGTCTATTTTCTGATTAATTCTTCACATATGTTACAAGTGTTAACTTAAGATGAAGTATAGTTGTACTGTTTTTAAAATTGTGACATCAGATCATACACTTGGAAGATTGTCACAAAATTAATTGGGTCTTCATTTTTAACAATTTTTTTTTAAACCACATGATGTGCTTTATAGTGCTTTTGTTTCCAATAATTAATTTAGAAGGTGGACGTATGATGGAACAATATATATTTTGAAGAAGTGTTCTGAGTCTCAATGTTATACAAGCTAATAGTACTTTCTGCTTATTATTTTGACTCCAGAAATGTCTTCTCAGCAAAAGTTCTGAAAAGATCATAGGAGTTTCCCCACCTCCACAGGTTTCTGTTAGGCGTACGTGGTTTTGTGCTTATTGGAGAACCCTGGCCACATGAAATATGGTTTCTTTGAAGGTGGGGAAAGTCCCTACTGTTTCAATTTCAGTCCTAGTGGCTACCTACAAAAAGGACTTTGTTGCTATGGTGATAAATGATATTGAAGTAATTTAGAAGAGTTATGCTTACTTGAGATGAAAGAGACACCATACAGCACTATACCATTTGGTGAAATACTATTTGGGTGACAGTAGTATGCATAGAATTTTGCCTTTTTTCCCCCTGGAGACCAAATTTAAGAGTTGAACATGTTTCTTTTTCTTTTTCTTTAGAAGAGGTAGTATAATCACAATAATAGCAAAGAGAGTATCACCTTTAGAATATTATTTTACAAGCTGTACCATTATCATTTAAATGGAACAAAATTATCCAGAAATAGCAAAGTAGAGGAGAGATCTTACTCTTCTTTTCCAGTTCATTAGTAACATTTGTTAACCCACCATCAATTATATATATACATTTAATCTCAGTAAGCGCAGTTCAACCAATATAGATATCTCTTGTATATTGCTTATAGTCATGCCTTTTCTACAAGTAACTAATGCATTCCTGAGTCTGATACTGCCAGAACTGCCTTTGAAATGCGCATTCTACCTTAACAAGTTCAGGTAGTTGCTTATTATAAAAAGGAGCATGTCTATCTTTTTACGTTAATACCAGTACGGACACTTTAGGAATCCTATTATTAACTTCCTTCCAATATGAAAATTCTCCAATTTTTATCAATCCCATATACCTCTTTTGAACCAGTTTTTTAATCCATAAATGAATATGCTGTATCCCTTTATTACAGATTTTGCTAAGGGACTTTGTCATTAGCTTTACGTTTTACATCTTGTTATGTAAAAAGAAAAAAAGATATAAATGAAATATTATTATTAGAACCAACAAAATTGCATAAACCCAAAACAAATTAGGCAATCGTTTCTGATGTAAATCTGACTAAAAGCTATAAAAAGCATGGAATGGAGAGAAAGAGATGGGAATTGATCTTTATGATTCCTGGTCAGTCTTTGAAATTTATTGTGGAAGAAGGAAACATAAAATTTTACAAATTTTTATTTATATCATGCATTGGATTGCATTGCATAATTTTGCTAAGAAACTGAATTCTCCTTTAGTGCTGCCCTCTCCCACCTCCATGCAAGCTAAATAATTGCCTTATGGGACAGAGAGAGAGTGGACCTATTGAGAGCCCACTGATCCCTAATTGAGGGCCAACAGACAAGGCAACTGGGTAATTGCTGAGGCTTCTAGCACCTTCATGACAAATAGGTTTCTTATTGCAAATTTCACATATCACAGTTCATTTAATCTGATGAAGTATAATTCTGCAAAAAGAGTATTTATGCAAAGACAGACAGACAGACAGACAAAATTTTGTTAGAGTAGAGGTGAGAAAAGACAGTAGGGAAAGAAGAAGTGAAAAATAAAACAACTTGTGATGATTAAAAAAAGCAAATGACAGAGATATTGGTCCTGCTCAGAAAAGGATACTCTAAGCATGTGACAAGAGAGTATCCTCCAGAGTTGCATAGGGGAACAGAGGCCTCCACCAATTTAGATGTCCCTTCAGTATCCCAGCTGTTCATGGGGCAAGTTGTGCTTTTTTATAGTCTGAATAATGCTATTTTGCATTAATGAGGTACTTAATTGAGAGTCAGGCAGTGTACAAAATTAATAATACATGCAAGCATATCTTATATGACAGTGGTGGTGAACCTATGGCACGAGTGCCAGAGGCGGCACTCAGAGCCCTCTCTGTGGGCACGCGCGCCGTCACCCCAGTCCTAGGCCTTCAGCTGGGTTTTATAAAACTTTTTTGCTTTAGGCCTCTGCCACTGTTTACAAAAAAAAAAAAGGTTCAATCAATCAGTCAATTTCAACTTCTCACGGGAAAAAAAAAGATCTTGCAAAGTTGGAATTGATTGATTGAACTTTTTAGTCCCACCCAGTCTGCCGTTACCACTGCAGCCACGCTTACCCAATGGGCCACACCCACCTGGCACCCAACGATGCATAAGTGGGTTTTGGGTTGCAGTTTGGGCACTCGATCTCTAAAAGGTTCGCCATCACTGTTATATGATATGTTGGTGTCTAATCCTTCCTTCCATAGCCCACCTCTACTTAATTGGGGATACTTAGAATTATTACTAGTTTTAAGTTTCTATCCATGGCATTCTTCAAGAGAATTCAGGTTGTCATGTAAACACTTCTCTTTGGATATCTAGTTGCAATGCCAGCTAACTTGAAATAGCTGGAAAACTTGCATCAGGAGAGTCTGACTTGTGGTCAGTTTCAGTACCACAAAATGTGACATGCACGTTCATTACCTTTATTTTTATTTCACACCTTTCAGCATAGATATTCTTAGCATTGCTTATCTTTCCCAAGAAGGAAATAAAATTAAGAAGTACGAAACAGCCTGCAGAATCTAGAAGCAATAAATTTATCATAACTTAATATTGCAGCTGCCAGTGAGTTTCTGTTGAAAAAATAAAGCAGCACAAGTGCTACTGAGGATTTGCCATCTCATTGTGCTGATATTCTGGCAGCTGGACTGGCATGTCTTGTTAGGGAGATCAGCAGGACCATCTGTTTGGAGACAATGGCTTTATCTGCTTATTTAGTAACACATATCAGTTATAGTAGCTTTTAAAGGACAATGAAATGTTAAGAGTGCTTCTGTATCATACTAACTCACTCTGGTTGATTAAATATAAAAAGCACTTTGCTATCTTTTTCCTAATTAACCCTGCTTTCAAAATACAGTTCTGAAAATGGCAGCCAAACCTAGCTTGGATGACATGTTTATCCTTTAAAAAGCCTCAGATCATGATAGAAATGTTATATAGGATGGGGGGGAAAAAACTGGTGGTGCACAGGATTAGTTATTCACCTAGAATGCCTTAGAACCTAATTTGAAGTAAGTTAAGCCCATTTCCCCCTTTTAACCCCCTGCTTATTGTTTTTGTTTTGTATGATACTATATTAGACTGTATATTTTAAAAAAGCTTCCTTCTGGATATTGTTATTAGGTGATTTGGGAAGCTTTGATATTAAAGGGTGGATTATAATGCGTAGGATGCCCCTATAGAGAAGGGCTTTCAGGATGCAAGGGTCTTGTAGAACAGTGGTTCTCAACCTTTTTTAATGCCGCGACCCCAACCGGTCGTAAGTCGAGGACTAAACCAGTTGTAAGTCGAGGACTAAACCGGTCGTAAGTCGAGGACTAAACCGGTCGTAAGTCGAGGACTACCCAACCGGTCGTAAGTCAAGGACTTTCCCTGCCCGGGAGCGCCGCGCATGCATGGTTCCGCCCCCTGCGCCGGCCAAGGCGTAGCTGGCAAGCGGCAGAGACGGAGCAGGCCGACCACCAGCTGGCCCAGCCCAAGGGAGGTAAGGCACCCGCCGGAAAAGGGGGAAAAAAATGGCGGACAAAAAAAATGGTGGACAAAAAAAATGGCGGACAGCCTTGGTTGGCGACCCCCATGAAATGGGTGATCGACCCCAAATGGGGTCCCGACCCACAGGTTGAAAACCACTGTTGTAGAAGAACTGCTTTGAAGTCTCTATTAGTATTGAAAACCACAGCACCATTGATGATTTTGTTTTAAATTTTTATTTTGTACAGTTGCAAGTTTCTCATAATGTGGAAGTCTAGGAAAATTTGTACCACTTTGAATTGTATCTATTAGGATGTTCTCCAGGTTACAGTAATCTGATTTGGTATAATGAATATAGCTTTCTATCGAAAATACGGTCTTTTCAATCTTCCTTTCCACCCATCAAAGCTGGTAATCTGAACTTAAATAGCCTTCCAACTTCTTGTGGTTGTATTCAAATTCATGCAAGGATATCCAAGTGCCGAGTTCTCCTTTGCTGGCTTGGCTTTGGGTTCTTCGATAGCAGGATTTACCAATCCTGTCCCGGCATAGGAGCTGACCCAAAAATATGGGATTTCCCAGTTACTTGCCTGTTGTAGAATGTGAATGTATGTAATTTTAGCAAAAGAAAAAGTTTTATATTTTCATATTTCTTACTTAACACTAAAGTAAGATACCCTGTGAAGTAAAGAAAGCATTTGAGAAGATGTAGTTGTCCTGCACTTTTTTTCATTAAAATACCATAACTAGTTTGAAAATAGTCAATCGTCACAAAAAACATCTAGTGATATTCTGCAAGTATAATTCTTAATTGTTTATGAATTGAACCACAAGGACTTACTATTAATACTGTTTTATTAACATATGAATGTGTGTGTGTGTGCAATTAAATAGTAATTATTATAAATTGAAAGATGTTGGCTTCAATCGGCTATGGAGGTCCCAGTGGTTGTCAGCACACTGAGTGTCATATCAAAAAAATCTTGGATGGCACTTAGAAAATTTGTGCATTGACAAAATTTTCATCAATCAGTTACAAAAGACCACGCTGCTTGGATCCACACATATACTATGCCAATAGATTATGATATCCTAAGTTCTTGGGAAGAACTTGAAGGCCAACACCAGCTAAAGAACTGGCAGCTGTGATTTTATGTTGTTGCATATGTAATAACAATAAAAGAAAATGCTAAAATATAAACAAAAGGAGCTGCTGTTATAAAGAATTATTATTTAGGAACTCTTATTTGATATGGTTATTGACTCTTGCTTTGTTCTGCTCTTGATATATTGGAAAACACTGTTTTTATTTTAAGTGAGCAAGCATTGAGCTCTTCTCAGCTGTAAAGAAATAGATGTTTTAATGTCTAATAATTAAATAATAAACCACAGTTCATAATGACAGAATCCTGGGAACTGTTTCTTTGTATGATTTCATAAGACATTTAGATCAAACCTATGGTTTTAAATCATGGTTTTCTCTGAAATATAATTTAAAAAGACAATTTCCTCACTTTGGACATAGTGGGGAAAATATTTTATTTAAATTGGAAGCAAAGGAGTTTTGTTTACACTTTAGAACAAGTGAAGGGGGAAAAATGATGGCATGAAAAGCCAGGCTATCCTGTGATTTCATTCATGTGATGATAACTCATGGCCTCTTGTTGAATCTGATCTGGGTCTTTGTTTTTGAAAATGCAAGATCAACCCTCATAAAGTAGCATTTTCTTCTTAACTGAATTTGAAAATCTGAGAAAACCTGACTTCTACATGGATAAAAAAGGGAGGGTTGACTAGTTCTTCATTCAGGGAATTGTTTTTAAGTATTTCCTCTCCTCCTCCTTTTCCTTTTTTTCCTTGCTATCTTTGCCTCAAATATGAGGCTAAGGACAAAGATATGTTCTACCAATCAAGCTAGCTAAACAGATTTGTATAGGAGGAGGCAATCCTGCAAATGAATTGTAACCCCAAAGCAAAATTGCAGTGACTGATATAAATGGTAATTAAAGGAAGGAAGAAACTGAACATTTAAAGGCCTTTCTAAAAGAAAACCAGCATGAATTCTCCAATGATCATCTATTGACCTACATTTCAGTGAGGCTTTTTTTCTTATGGGAGGTGGGGAAGAAAGTCAACAGGCATTTGAATGCAGCTGACCCTGCTGGCATTGAATAGCTGGAGAGTGTTTAAAAAATGGCAAAGTTCTTTATTAGAAGCTTTTGAGTCATGGGACAATCCATTTATAGATTGCAAACTTGTGAAATAAAAAATAAATAGTAGATATGAATAGGAAAATTTCTCAATGGAGGGAAGTAAGAAGCAGAGACCCTCAAGAATCTGTATTAGGGTTGTTCTTTTTAATTTGTTCAAAAGTGTTCTTGACCTCGGGGGGGGGGGGGAAATGTCATTTTTTATAATGAGTGACTGGTCAACCAAACATGATTCTGTTTAAATTCAGGCAGAAAAATACTGAATTTTAAACCGATATACTATATATATAAACAGTGGAAGTATCTAAGCTGTCTGCAATGACATAAGAAGACTGGAAAAAGCAAAGAGGAAAAATAAGAATGTTCAGGGCTCCAAATAAAAGTAGTTTTCATTAACGACTTTGTGTTCAGTGACCGTTTGAAGTTACTGAGCACTAAACAAATGATACTTATCAGTCCCTGAAGTTATGGCCACAGCATCACCCCTGCAGTCACATAATCAAAATCTGTGTCTTTCCTCCTGATCTCAGCCTTGTTGACTGCCCTGCACAGTGGCAGCACTGAGGCTGAAGTAGAAGCCTGAGGTATTTCAGTATCAGCCAGCTGTCACCGTCCCCAGGCCTCTACTGTTGCCCCAGTGCCACAGCTGAGAAGTGCTGCTTTAAGCCCCATGGTGAGGCCAACCACCCCAGTACCACAGTGCAAAACCCCAGCAACCCCCCACCATCCTGCACTTGAAGACCCTGCTGTGCCCAGCTGATCTTCAGTGTCTTCTGCTGCTGCTGAAACATGTTCTACCTGGCCCTACAGAAGGCAGCTGCTGGTCGAACCAGGCTGCCTTCCAGATGCCGCTTGACTCCCCTCTCCAAACCACAGCGGGGTATGTTGCAATCCTCGAAAAACATTCTGAAAAGGCTATACCTACCATTCTCGCAATGTTTCGGAAGACCGCAAAAGCTTTCTGAGGGCTTTGCAAAACATTATGATAATGCCAAACACAGCCTCAGGAAGAAGACCTGGCACGCCGAGTAGCTAACTTCCATAGGGCCAGGCTGCGTAGGCCATGTCAATAGCAGGCTAAAGATGGCAAAGGTCAGCTGGCTATGCGGGGTGGTGGAAAGATCTGGCCTTTTGTGCTGTGGGGCAGGGTGGCTGACTGTGAAACAGTGCTTGAGGCGGCACTCTTTGGTGATGGTGCCAGCGGTGCTTGGGCTGAAATAGAGATCCAGAGTTGGTGGTGCCTAGCTGAAATTACTGAAGCCCCAAATCTCTATTTCATCTCCAGGGTCACCGCTGAGTGCCCTTGTGCAGAGTGGCTAAAAGAGCAGAGATGGGAGAATTGGTAGGGGGAAATTGACGAGAAACAGTTTCTCACCTGACTGAGATTTGGGGCTGGGAGGGACCAAACTAGGAATAGCTTGGATTGGGGTGGGCTCTCACCTAATTACCAGTGGGATTTCGTTAACGAGACCAAACTTAGTGATTGTTATCACGAAACAATGCAGTTACATGATGTCAAGTTTTACGACGTCATTTAGGAATAGAAATTTCAATCCCAATTACTGTCCTAATTTGAGAACTACCTGTACCTTTTTTTACCAGAAAAGGCTTGAACGCTTGGGAATCATTAGCTTAGAAAAATGTTAATTGAGACAACGCATGAGTACCGTGTATACAGTCCTATCATTGTTCTGGGGAAAGCATGCATCTGAATACCAGTTGTCATAATGAGAAGTGAGTGTTTCTTCATTTTCTTACAAACACTATGTTGATTGTTCACTGTGATAATCAAAATGCAGGACTCAGATTAGACTTGGCCTGATCCAGGAAGATTGTGCTTATATTCTTATGTTAGCATACCATTGTTAACTGAGATTCAGTACAGCTAGTCCTCAACTTATGACTGTTTAATGATACGTTAAGGTTACAGCGGCTTCAGAAAAATCTATACTCAAAATTACAACCATTGTAGCACTCCGTTGTTTGCAATTCGGGCAGTTGGCAATGGTTGCAGCACCTTGCAGTCATGTGATTTTGATTTGTGATCTTCCTAGCTCGTTTCCAGCAAGCAAAGTCAGTTAAGGAAGCTGGATTTACTTAATGACCACATGATTCATTTAATGACTGTGGTAGAAATGGTCATAAAATCAGGTGAAGTGAGTGGATGATTCATTTAGTGATCAAAATTCCAGTCCCAAATGTGGTTGTAAATAGAGGACTACCTATATCCGAAACCAATTTTTCTGGGTCATTTGCAAACTGGAGCAATTAAAAAACCTTATGGATTTTTTAAAGATGGTATAATTCAACTATATTTCTCTTCAGGCCAGCCTAATAAATACCAAAAGAGTATGTGATAGCATTTGAATTCTCCAGAACTTTCTTCATAGGACCGGATATAAAAAGCAGAGGATGCAAAATAACAAAAAACAAAAAAATAGTCTGGATACTTCATAATCTGTTTTCTTTATCATTATTACTGCCTTTGTTTCCTTTCTCTTCACTTTTTTTTCTATCAAGAGAAACCAACTAATCTGGAGCCAGATAGTAAAAGTGATAAGTTTTAGTGTGATAAGTTACAGTTCTAGTAGCTAGATTTGGCTATATGATTATAGTGTTCAAG
Source organism: Protobothrops mucrosquamatus (assembly GCF_001527695.2). Lineage (NCBI taxonomy): Eukaryota > Metazoa > Chordata > Lepidosauria > Squamata > Viperidae > Protobothrops > Protobothrops mucrosquamatus. Next base: position 107,252 of record NW_015388767.1, read on the forward strand.
GCAATTTTTCCTGCACTATATTGCTCTTAATTTGAATAAATGAAATCTTTCTCTCCCCCCCTTACAAAATTACTACAATTGCTCACCTTTTACAGTTACCCCGAAAAGTCCAGTATAAATTATTAATAAATTAGATGTTTTAATACTGATTAACAATCTGCAGTATGAAATATTCAATAGGGCAAGGTGTTTATGCAACTTTGCGTCAGTAATATTTTCTAAATAAAATCTTAAGACTGTAGAATTCTTAGAAAATGGTATTTCCTTTCACTGGTAGTATTTCATTAATAGAAACTCTGGAATTCTCTATTCAGTATGAAAATTCTGTCCCTGCAAGAAAAAAAAAGATTGACCAGATGAATCAAAACATAGTTGTAGATTGAGGAAAATGAATTCATACCATAACATAACAGGGTAGTGAAAAGGTTAAAAAAAGGTGTACATTTACAGTTTTTACTTATTATTTTAGGCATGCTAAAAGAAAGTGGCAGTACAACAATATTCCCAGATTTCTGTCTGGAGATGATGGGACTCAGACCCTTGTCTAAGATGACTAGTGGGAACTGGAATAGGGAGAATCTTATACAATACTTCTCTAAACTAGCAAGTAATCTCCTTGATCTCTGTGTTGAATACCAAAGACAGGACATATAAACAAACAGAAACCTAGGTTCATATTAAGGTGAAATTATTCATATGGCTATCCAGAAGATGCCTAATGTAGCAGAAAGATAACAATAACCTTTACATCGTAGGATTTAGACTATGGAGATATTGTAATTAATTTGATTTACCTAGCTTTCAAGTCATCCTTTTTGTTAATTGTCAATCACAACAGTTATACAGTATGTCCTGATTTCTCTGTGGTTATTCCTGCTGTCTCGGCGTTAATATTCTGTTTTTTCAGTAGTAGAGCCTAAATTGATAATCAAATAATGACAACAGGCAAACAGATAGCATTAATTCCACAATATTTTGTTTCTTACAGAGATAAAGAAACCTCAAAAATATCCACTTACTGTTCATTTTGGTTCCCAAACCAGCTTGTTAAAGCAGACAGGTCAGGGATTTCCCCACGAATCGCTTGAAGTTGATATTTCCCCTCTAAATATTTCCTGTTTATTTTTAATTATAGCATCCTGGAGCACAATGAAAGAGTTTTAATGCACAGACTTCAGAAAAAAAGTGCAGCAGCAAGTAGTACAAGGGACGCAAAAGGAAGATATTACTGAGGCGCTTAGGAACACTCCTGGCATTTGAAGTAAGTAATGGGAATTTATTTTGACATGAAGAAAATAGTTCTATATAATTTGTATTGGGCAACCAGACTTGCATTGCTATTTCTGTGCTGTGCATGCAGAGAGATTGCTAAAGGATGAAAGTAGACACAACAGTGACATATCTATGCATCCTTAACAATGCCGCTGAAAGAGGGTATGTATCAGAAGATTTGTTTATAACATCAAAAGTGATGTATGAGCCTTGAGGCTATCTGCTCCTTTGCTCATAGCTTATAGCAGTTTTCTTTCCTGGCATGTTTCTTTCCTTGTGCATTGGGAGATGAGATTTACCAGAAGACCACTACCTAGAGATGGATTGATAGAGGCAAATGGAAGGAGAAGGACCTGTTATTTTTTGGGCGCACATATGTTTTTGCTGTAAAATGTGATCCTATTCTCAGTCTGGGAAATTGGCTTTAATTTAAAGTGCTGAAATAGGGTGTCATTGGAACTCAATGTATTTCCCACATAGATTGTATCACAAAAGAATGTAATCTATTTTTGTATAAGTACTTAGAAATTGAGACTCTTCAGATATGGTAGAACTGCAACTGTCAGCATCCTTTACCACTGAATATTCTGGCTAAGACTGCTGAAAATGCAAGTTGAACCACATCTGGAGACTAACTAGTTTTGCGTTGCGACAATAATTTACAACAATTATATAAAAGATCTTGTTGCAGATTGGGTTGAAACTGAGTCATAGCAGAAGCAGAGTTGTAATAATAAATAATTGTGCACAAGATTTAATTAGATCCCTAGTATTACCTCTCCTCTGCATTTCCCTAAAAAAACCTTGGTGAATTCATACCTTTTGAAAAAGCACAGTCTTTCACTTTCATCAGATTTTCTTAAAGAAATTAAGCAGTGGATTTAGATACTAAGACTCCTGTCAAACAGGTATGGTATAATTATGATTGTAGTATCAGTTTAGCTCTAAATGGTTGAGGATTTTATTATATGGAGGTTTCCTCTCCTGTTGCCCATATGTTTCAATATTAAAGATTTGCAGGACATGCCATTCCGAAGATCCCCTGATACGTGGGACCAGTTTCTCCTACTTTCTTCCAGGTCTCACACTAGAGAATGTATTTCCTCAACAACAGCATTTGGCCTCTGTTCTCTCAGCATTTAGGAAAATTGATAAAGGTTTAAATCTTGTTAGCCACCATTTGAGTAGAAAGATAAAGTATAAATTTAAAACATAATTTCCCCTTTTAACCCTGAGTATAATGGCAATGGATTAGGGGTCCACAGGATTGATTCAGTGTATTCCTTCATTTGGAGATTTACATAAACCTGCTTTAGCATAGATTCATAATTTTAGTGCTGATAAAGTTTTGATAATAGGGCAGGATTATGGGACCTGGTGCTTGAAGAATTTTGGATTGCAGTTCCTAGTATTCTGAGTTAGAATGACCACAGTGGTCAGGAGTTTGGGTAGCTGGAGTTTTAGTAAGTGAAAGCATATCTCAAATATGTAATTATATTCAAATTTGCAGTGTTCTAGTAGAATAGAATCCCCCCCAATAAAAAACATAGTGGGAAAATATTTCTATATTATGACCAATTAATATTTTAAAATAGTAAGCATTTAAATTCTCAATAACTCTCTTTCAAAATATTAAATGAACTGGCTGTTAAACAAAATATCAGAGGAAGTGAAACTCAATTATCTTTAAGTATACAGTATAAGACATTTATAATCAGAGGTCCCATGCTATGTGCAGAAGTCGTAATACATAAGAATTGCTCCCCCTGGTCTGCTCTCACCTGGTAAGTTCTTTTGTTATTTCTGACCACAAAATGTGGATCAACTCTTTGTGTAAGATATGCAAAGAGTCAATATGAATAACAATGCATGTATCAGGAAAAGGTCAGGGACCTCAAGGGTAGATAATGGATTTAAATCATATATTCTGATGCATTTTATTACAATGTTAATTTTTTAAATTCAAGAGTTTGCATTCATAGTTTGGGTAGTATTCATGTTAGATATTTTAAATGACACTTAAGAAAGCAAAACTAAATCCCCTTTCTGCATTTATGGCTTTGAATGCTCGAATAGCATGTTTAGCAGCTTATGACTCAGATTACATTGTGCTATTTTTGTGTGTAAAAAAAAACCCAATGTACTAGGAATTGTAGTGACGAGCTTCACCTTTTTCATTCTATTTATTCTCCAACCTTTTTAATGATCTCTGAAGCTCTCACTTAGCAATACTCTAGGAGGAAATGACTGTAACAATTTAATCTCAATAAGACGACAGTAAATTGAGAAACAGAAAAACAGGCGTTCCTTATTAGAAATGTGTTACTTTGTAAATGGATAAAAAAATACCACTGCAAGCAATTTCATCCTAATTAGCATTTTTTCACCTTTTCTTTCATTTAGAAAAACAAGTAGTCATAGAAAGCAGCGGGTTCTTTATTTTAACTCAACATAGAATTTCTTTGTTTCTGTAAATTCTTAGCAAAAATCTCTTCCACTGTAGCATTTTTCTTCTAAAAAAATTATATACAGTACCTTGCCACAGATACATAATGGCCATTTGTTATGTCATTGACTAAAATCCCCCTGCATGGAGACAAGGGTGTCTGCGAAAGAACAGCCTGTGACAGTTGCTTGTCTCATTCATGTATGAACTAAAATCCCAAAACACCTCAACTAATGATTTCCAGATGTTACAACTTTATCTCCAGCTTGTGATCAAAGGACGGTTGTCTGAATGGAATTGGATTCAGTAAAGGAGTTCTTACTCTTGGACAATCCAAACTACAAAAAAAAAATGTGGGGTATTATTCTTCCCACTAATTTGGGAGAAACAAAGCTATTCTCACTCTTTAGTTTTTTAAGCAAAGCATAAAGTCATAGATAATGAGCAACATGTACTTCTAAGAAGTAACTTCTTTGTTTTTTAAATTTAAACCATTTATTTTCACTTGCGATAATGATTGGTCTTCAGAAATCTAAGGTTTTAATAAGGTTATGGTGGGAGTAAGGTGAGAAATTACTATTTTTGGTCTTATTTCATAAAAAAAGTAGTTTTAGACTATTAGTATAAATTAGTATAAATCTACAAGAGTTGTAGTTAAGAATATGTATTCTATTGGCAAACTGGGCATTCTATTATTATTATTTTTATGCATTATTATTCTGTTTGCTGGTGGGAGGAAAGCTAAAAGTATATGGCAATCTCCCATTGAGGTATCATGTTATAGTGATGATAGTTAGGGGGAATGGAGAGGATGTCTGATAGCTATCAGTTTGGGTTTGTGCATATGCCAATAGAAAATCAGAAAAAACCTCTATGGATGGGAACACATTGATACTAGTCTACCTGTTGATGATATCAGTTTTTCCCATTGAGAAATAATAGGAGTGTACTTTGGGTATGCATATTTCTTAGAAGCCAGAACTACCCAGCTGAGTATATTTAGTGCTTAGTTTTACCAGATATAAATTCTTTCCAGTGGTAGAGGTAAGGAACCCTATCAAGCCTATGGAAAAAATGCCACTCAGTTTGCTTTTCTTGCATGCAATGATTACTTTAGAGCAGACATGTCAAACATGCAACATCACGTGACATCGCGCAACGTATTGGGACTGTTTTGCCATTGCCGGCAATGGGCTGGCCGCGGCTTTTGCGTGACGTGTCCGGCCCGCAGGCCGGCAGTTTGACACCCCTGCTTTAGAGGTTTGCTGTGAAGTAGCTGACAATGCAAGCATGATGCTTTGCATTTAATGACTTACATCTGTTTATATGCAAAGAATCTAGGACTTTTCATTTAGTATCAAGCCCACTAGCCATATTTTTGATAGTAGATTTGTATTTTGCAATTGTAAACATTACAATAGTAAATGTTTTTCTAACTATGGAATGATACTTCATTTTAAGCTGTACTTGATATCTAAAATGAAAACCAAAATGAACTCATTTCTATAATTTGAATCAATAGATTTGCAAATCAGTATTAGATATGGTTGATGGCTTTCCTTCCTCAACCTCATACATAGGTTTCTTATAACTTTTTTCTTCTTTTGTGCGTCCTTCCACACCCTTGTCTACGTTCAGAGGTTAAGTTTGTGCATAACTGTGTTCTGGTCTCAGATTGGATTCTGTTGGTTGTGTGTGCTATATTTGATTTAGCTTAATATATGTTAATTATACTTTGGATAATTAAATATGTAAGTACTTGAGTGCCACATTGAGCAACTGTGAAAAGATCATTCTGTGAGCTAGAATTACTTAAAACTATTTTATTCTAATTCAGTTTTGTCCACTAAAAATGATTACAAGAACTATTTACCGTATTTTTTTATTTTTGTGCTTTCATTGTTTTTCATAGCAAACAACAATTAATCCATTAGCCATCATGTACAAAAATGACTTTCTATAGCATAAATATAAAAAGAGAAAATATGTATTTCAGTTTCAGTAAAGAAATCATTCTCTTGACAAACATTGAATCTCTTTTTTGATACTGGAATATGTTGCAAATATTTGAGATAAGGTTATGAACTCTAGGGTGGGTTAGGGTTAGGGTGGATGGGAAGGGTGGCACTAATATCTGGCAAATTGACTTAAGTTTCTTAGAGGGGAAGGGGAAGACATAACAGTTTAACATAGTTTTTGTGTCTCAATTTCATATGATTTGTAAAGGCTGATGCAAGACTGCAGCATTTCTGCAGAGACAAAGAAAGCTGGCAAAGGATGCAGGCAAGCAAAACAATTTCTTAGAAATGTGATGCACTTTTATTTGCTATATAAAGAGAGGGGTTTCAGAGTCCTATCTTTCATTATCATTCATGCTCTTTCTCCTGGAAAGACTCTTTTCTGACCCATGAAGATAATTGGATGTTAGTTGATCACTAGTTGGAATGTTTTTCTTTTTTTGGAAAGCACATTTTTGTCTATAAAGTGTTTTCTAGTTTAAGTTTATTTCCATTACTTTTGTCTGTCTGTCTATGCCTAAATATCAATAAAATCTCACAAGGGAGAACACCTGCAGAGTTCTCCTTTCCATTGACGTTTTTTTCTCTCTTGCTAAATAAGATGAAATCTCTATATATATTATATCTACTTAGTTGTATTGTATAGGACAGTGATGGCGAACCTTTTAGAGACCGAGTGCCCAAAACCCGGGCCTGTCCCACCCCCCTGCTCCATCCCTGGACCCCGCGCACGCCCATAGGGCACACTACCACCTCCACGACCTGCCGCAGATCACCCCTCCACCTGCACCCTGCAGCATCAACTGCGTGCAATGGGGCGTGACAGCGGAGTGTTGTCCCCGCTGCCCAGCTGCCATGTCCTTGGCTTTGCTGCTCTGCACGGGCCACGCTCGGGGGCGACTCTCCTCTGGGGGGGCTGCTAGTGAGCAGAGGGGGGAGGCGGGGCTGGAGCAATGGCGCGGGTGCCCACAGAGAGGGTTCTGAGTGCCGCCTCTGGCACGCGTGCCATAGGTTCGCCACCACTGGTATAGGACAATTCTTTTGAATAATATTCTTGTTTTGGCCACAAAAAAAATCATTTTTTCTAATCTTTCTAAAATCCAAATAACACCAGAATGTTTTTGGGGTGGTGTAAAGAGAAAATCTGTGGCGACAAGAGATAATATATAGAACAGCAAGAACTATTTTTAGACTGTCAATAAATGTGTTTTTAATGTCTTCCTTATGTGTGTGCATATCTGCTCTGATAAGGAAATTCTTAGAGAATGTGTTGATTGCAATATTTCAATATAGTTCCATAAAATGGAATGTGGAAAAACTATAATCTTTTAAAGATTAATAATAAGTATTTGAAAATTTATTTTAATTTTGTAAATAGTCACTCAGTGCCTATATTTATGATTCCCATATAATTTAATTTTTCTAAAACATTCAGTTTTGTTTTAAAAGAACATTGAATTTTTTCCATTTAATAGCAAGAGTTTTGTCTTGCTCCACAATAAGCAGGTTCCCAAAGGATTTTATGAGGGAAATATACAGTAAATTAAGTATTATTTGCATTCAGATATGTGAACAACTGGTTCTCTGTGTGGATGCCGCTTCCGGAAGTCTATTCTGGGCCTGGGCAACAAAAAATTAGCTACCCGGTTCTGCCAAACTGGTGTGAACTGGCTGAATCCCACCACTGATTCTAGTCTTACAAGATGAACTCTCAAATCACTAATAATATGTAAGAGTACTCTTATTTCCAAGGATGCAAATTGAGTATATTATGGTGGTACTTAGCTGTTACATTGCAAAATGGCTCATAGTAATTGTTGGTGGTGAGAAATAACTATCCTGTAAGACTTTTGCCCATAAAGGAATTAGCATAGAAATATTTATTTTACTGTTGACAATATTTTATTATATTTTCTTGGCCACAAAAATTGCATGCATTTATGCAGGTATGTAAATATTACCAGAACATGTCATTTAGATTAGCTGTAATTTTACTTAATATTCAGCCTACATGTAAATGTATATAACTTGAATTGAAGTAAAATTTGTCTATTTGCTTATTTAGAGAAGCTGTAGTGTTTGATGTACATCTTACCTAAATGCCAATATTTTTTCCAAGCATTTCTTCAAACTATAGACATTGTTGGGTTTTTTTTTTAAAAGTGTAATAATAGGAGAAGACACTATATTTTTTCCCTTAGATTATTACAGAATTATCAGTTATTTTTTAAACAAAGAAATCACTAATGGATGAATATTGTATCTCAGTAAAGTTCTACTGAATCATTTTTTCTGACAGGTATAAGGCCAAGGCCTTGGAAAAGAAGGTACTAATTATATTGGAGCTTTGTATTCTATAATTATTAAGATGGCTATTGTTTCAGACAGCTGGCTGATGTCTAAGCTTGGATAGGTAATCACAAATGAATTCTAGGACTATAAACTAGGGAATTACAAAAAAAAAATCCTGGGGAAATCCTTTTATGCTAGTCCTGAGAACTAATCTAGAATAACGGTAGGCATACTCAGTGTATTATATAAACTTGCAAACTATCTATCTCTCTGTTAATGTAGGCAAACCCATAATATAATATAGAAATTATGAATACATTCACATATTTTACAGCATTGTCAAAGTAAATCAATCTTCACAATGTTGTCTTCAAGATCTTCAATAACTGACGGTATGCACCTAAAAAAAAAAAAAAGCCCTGCAGACAAGTATGTTTGGAAACAAAATATTGCTAAACCTTTTCCATAGCTGTTTGTCAAGATCTGTTTCCTTTTCTTACATTCATAATACAATAAATACCTAAAGGGTTACAAAAGACTTGTGATTTATTTACTATTTTGGATGAGTCATGATAAGCATTGGCAGTATAAAAATAAAAACATGAATATGGGTCTAGGAAAGATAAGAATGCATTTTTAATTAACTTCATTTAAAATGGGTTGAATGAGTTGACCCCCAGGGGTAGGAAAGTATTAGAAAAAAGACTCGGGCTCACTTCCCATTCCAAGTACTCTGGATTATAAGAGGGAGAGAAGGGAAAACATAGCAAGATTTGCAAGATTTACAAGATTTTTAAGTTTTTCTTCTATAAAGTATAGTTTCAATTTTCCCAATCTGGTCTGCTAGGTTAATATTATCACAAAGGTTTGCATAGGACCTCTGTGTGCTGTTATCTCTTGCTCACTACCAAAGAAGAATGACTGAAAATGCTTGGGCCAGCAGAATTATGGAGTAGAATGGATACTTGGGTTTTCTTCATAAATGTAGTAAGTGATTGTGGCCATTTTTGTTGACAGCTCTTCCTCATTGTTGATGCTATTTTATACTTTATATCACTTCCTCAAATAGCAATGCTTTAAATAATGGAGGATTGTTTAGATGGAATATTTTTACCATATTTCAGCTCTTGATATGAGAAGAATATCAATGAGAATAACAAATATTTACACTTTAGAGTAGGATTCCAACTTTTTAGAGCTGATGGACACATTTGGGATTTTGAGCAATACTGTGTGCTGCCATTAGGGAAACACAATTTATTAGATGGCAAATGCCAGCTCCACTAGCTATCCTCCAGAAGGATATTGTTTTCTACCCTGCTTATTTTTGTCCTTCAGTATAGTACTAGAAATAAAGATGTAAAAAATAGAACAAGTTTCCATTTTAAAAAAATAAATAGGCTTGTAGAACAGGCAATCTAAAAAGAGGGGCCAAGAGTCAAACAGACACTACAAAGTAGGCCTTTTCAAACATAGTGAGCCTCCAGATACAATAGGGCAGTGGTTCTCAACCTGTGGGTCGGGACCCCATTTGGGGTCGATCGACCATTTCATGGGGGTCGCCAAGCAAGGCTGTCCGCCATTTTTTTTGTCCGCCATTTTTTCCCCTTTTCCGGCGGGTGCATTACCTCCCTTGGGCTGGGCCAGCTGGTGGTCGGTCTGCTCCGTCTCTGCCACTTGCCAGCTACGCCTCGGCCGGCGCAGGGGGCAGAACCACACATGCGCGGCGCTCCCGGGCAGGGAAAGTCCTCAACTTACGACCGGTTGGGCAGTCCTCGACTTACGACCGGTTTAGTCCTCGACTTACGACCGGTTTAGTCCTCGACTTACGACCGGTTGGGGTCGCGGCATTAAAAAGGTTGAGAACCACTGCAATAGGGGATCCCTTTTTTGGGTGGTGATGATGGCTCGATGATATTTAAGAGTATCCTTTTGTGCAGGGGTCTCCAAATTTGGCAACTTTAAGACTTATGGACTTCAACTCCCAGAGGACTTGTGGATTTCAACTCCTCATGGCTGGTTGAGGAATTGAAGTTGAAGTCCACAAATCTTAAAGTTGCCAAGTTTGGAGACCCCTGCTTTTGTGTATAAACAGTCTTTGGAAAAGCCTACATTATTTTTGTAGAATTCTTTGGCTTTGTAATCCCAATTGTGAGGTAAAGGTTAAGCTTATTGTGCATATTTACCTTTTTGAAGTACAGAGTAGGGCTTAGACAAAAAAGTAAACCATTATTTAATGAGATAAGATTGAATATTTTGAAAAAGAGTCTTGAATTTGTGTAACTGTAAAAAGGTTTTGCAAAATCTCAATTTCTTAAGGAGATAGTGAATAAGGCCCTCCCACAGTATCAGGATAAAATGTTATTAACTTGTTTGTTCAAAAATTAAAAAAAAAGATAAAAAAATCAATACAATATATTAAAATCAATCATATTATTAAAGAATATGGGAAGCTTATGGCCTATAAGGCAATCCAATGGTATTTCCGTAGTTATAATTAATAGTTACATGTTCACTTAAAGATCTTAAGCAGATAGCATTCTGTGAGGAATTTAATACAACCATTTCAATGAGAGAATGACAAAGAATGAATTCAAATAAAGGTGGGAGCCCAGAGGCATTTTGAAGAGTGTTTCACTTCATAGAGCATACAAAGCGTAAACTATACAGGTAAAAATAAAAAATAAAAATAATTACTGCCAATATTGAACGGGGTGTGATGGAAGCTGACTTACTTTCTGTTGGATAATTGGGGAAAGGAGAGTTGCTCACTGAAGGAGACATTTCTTGTTCTCCGCCTCACTGAACCAGATGTGGGCCATTTTATCTTTTGCTAGAAGAATTGACAAATTAAGAAGGCAAAATAAAGCTCTCACTTGAGAATTTAGGAAATTATCAGCAACATATCAAAAGAAAAGTAACAATATTTTATTTAGGAAAGGAGGGAGAAAAAAAGATTCTTTAGCATGTTGCTCAATAATGAGTTATTTCTATTACTGTCTGATTTTCTTGGACAGTTGCATTTGCCAATATTGGTTAAGACCAGATATATTTGAACATTAATTACAGATTATTTCAGTCTCTCAAGCTTAGTCTATTTCTTTCACATTCATCATCAAAAAAATAAAATATAGGAGTTGTGGTTGAAATATGTATATGTACATGTAAGTAATATATAGCCTATCATTTCCTATTTTTAAATAGAGAGGTTCATATCAGGATCTTATTTGATGACTACTTCTATATATTTTTCCATTGGCAAGGATTGCTATTTTACAGGTGTTGACAGTAAAGAAGACACATTAAACAAGTTTAGATGTATTAACAGAAGCTTATATACATGCATGAGTTTCAGTCATGGCTTTTCCTGTGCCTTTGCCAGATTAGAATATCACACAGTAATATCTGTAGTGTGGTTGTTGGCCCACCTCCTCATAAATCCACTTACATGATCAGTGCAGTCACAATAATAATACAGATAGTAAATCTGGCATTAAAAAGAAAAGATGCAGAGTCATAGGCCTACCCCATAACATGATTGGTTACTAGGCTCATCTACAGCTTATAAGCAAGCAGTGGTTAGAAAACCTATTTCAGTTTATGTTCAGAGACAATTTTGGGTTATTATATTTATTTGGGAGACTCCATAGTCAGGCGAGTAGAGGGTGGATTTGAGTTTTTATGAAAAACAGTTGAGCCAGGGATTAAAGAATGGTGGGAAAATATTCTTTTGAACTGTGTATTAGAGTTTGCAGATTTCAAACTTAACGTGCATTGTGTAATTACTCTGAATTAATTATATTCTATAGCAGAGTGAAGCACTTTACCTTATTTTTAAAGATTTAAAAAGTAAGTGGAAACTAGCATGATTGGAAGAAAAACAATATCCTCCACTTTTGTTTTGCTTGCTTTATAGCCAAAGGCTGCACAGGAAAAAATAGACAAGAGAGTCAGTAGCCCCCAATGGCTTAATGGTCGGAGAAAGAAACTTAAGAAGGGCCCACCCTAATCGATCAGGCCGCTAAAAGTGACAGTGGGAGATTGTACTCTTAGACTTGCAAGAATTTGTTAATACTTGTATAGCCTTAAAGCAGAATTAGCTTATCTGGTCATGTTTGATTTATCTGGGAGGGCTGCCAGCTGACTGGGAAGGTAAAAAATGGTAATCACATGCTGCAATCATTGTAAATACATGTTGGTTGCCAAGTGCCCAAATTGCAATCATGTGACCAAGGACACTTTGATGGTCTTAAGTGTGAGGATCAGTCGTAAATTACTTTTTTTTTTTTTAGCATTGTTGTAACTTTGAGTGGTTGCTAAACAAATGGTAAGATGAAGGTTACCTGTACTTCAAAATTCTGCTATTGGTTTGTACTTTCCAGTTAGCTCAAATGGTGCATTATACTAGAAAAATTGTTGAATTAACGTAGCTCAGATCTGCTAACTTAAAGAATCTGGAACCGTTACTCCTGTGGAATTGAATTTTCCATGATGTTCACTCTAGTTTTGTCCACAAAGATCAGATTATTATAGTATTTCTGCAGTCATATTATATAGGTAATCTTCTATCTAAGGTGATGATGGCACCATCCAGTATTGGATTAAAAAAACACTGTCAGCCTAATTATGGCATATGTGAAGTAAAAGGGGATGATGCCAAATATTGGGAAAAGGTCATCTCAGATTGCATTATCTTTCTCTCAAAAGATAACCCAACCGGGCAGAGGTTATGTACTTTTTTTCTAAATACTCTAGAATCTGCCAGAGGCCGGATATTTGGCTTTATTGTAGAGTTTGTGGATAGTGTTGCTCAGATAGTTTAACTTCTTTTATTTGATTTTTCTTTCTGTAGCAGGTAATTGAATAAGAATAATTTACTGAAGTTCTATCAAGAAAATACAATCTAATTCAGGATATATTTCGTTAATATACATGTGTTTTCCAAAGGTGATCATAATGAGCCAGTGATTTTTTATGGTTTTCTTTAGTTGAATAAATAGGAAAAAGATAATTAAAATTAAAGGGCTAGATAAGCAATTGTGCATCATTTATTTAATTAGAAAATGCAAATACACATTTCCATTTGAAAAATATTATTATTCATGTATCTTATAATTCTAATTTTCAAATTTGCCCAAGGCAAGATATTCAATATTTGATGACTGCAGGATGGTAAATCTAAATATTTTTAAGATATTTGAGGTTTCATGTCTTGTACTCCTCTAATCTTATTTGATTATTACAAGTATAGAATTGTAATTAGAACAAAAAAGGAATATAACATTTTTGCCTATTTCCCAAATGGAGATATAGGAAACCGTAATTTAATACAGCATTGAATGGACATATAGTGCAGATAATCATACCATCATTTTTTATGTAGAACAGCTATCATAGGAAAGTATTCCTCTATGCCAGAGGTCCTCAACCTTTTGAGCACCAGGGACCAGTTCCGCGAAGAGAGTTTTTTCCGCAGACCTAAGGGGGCATGGTTTCATGTACTGCTTGCATCCCACGGATGGGGTTTTGCTTGTTTGCGCGGACTGGTTTCTGGCATGCTGTGGCCTGGTGCCGGTCCACAGACCGGGGGTTGGGGATCCCTGCTCTATGCCATCCCAAAGAAGAAATGAGACTTAATAAAACTAGACAGACAGACAGACATGAGAGGGATAATATTAATACAATTAACATGTAACTAATGGTAATTTTTGTTGAATGTATTAATAATAATAATAAAGTTGGAAGGGACCTTGGAGGTCATCTAGTCCAACCCTCTGCTCAGGCAGGAACCCCTACACCATTTCGGACAAATGGCTGTCCAGTCTCTTCTTAAAAACTTCCAGTGTTGGAGCATTCACCGCTTCTGGAGGCAGGTGGTTCCACTGGTTAATTGTTCTAACTGTCAGGAAGTTTCTCCTTAGTTCTAGGTTGCTTCTCTCCTTGATTAGTTTCCATCCATTGCTTCTTGTCCTGCCTTCAGGCGCTTTGGAGAATAGCTTGACTCCCTCTTCTTTGTGGCAGCCCCTGAGATATTGGAACACTGCTATCATGTCCCCCCATCGTCCTTCTCTTCGTTAAACTAGACATACCCAATTCCAGCAACCGTTCCTTATATGTTTTAGCCTCCAGTCCCCTAATCATCTTTGTTGCTCTTCTCTGTACTCTTTCTAGAGTCTCAACATCTTTTTTACATTGTGACCAAAACTGGATGCAGTATTCCAAGTGTGGCCTTACCAAGGCATTGTAAAGTGGTATTAATACTTCACATGATCTTGATTCTACCCCTCTGTTAATGCAGCCCAGCACTGTGTTGGCTTTTTTGGCAGCTGCAGCACACTGCTGGCTCATATTTAAGTGATTGTCCACTAGGACTCCGGGATTCCTCTCACAGTTACTACTATTGAGCAAGGTACCCCCTATACTATACCTGTACATTTATTTTTTCTTGCCTAAATATAGAACCTTACTTTTTTCACCATTGAAACAGCAATAATAACCACATGATTTGAATTTATGCTCTGCATTGACTTATCACTCATAGAGGAGTAGTATTATGAAGATAAAGTGAGTACATGGATTTGAGTTCTTTGAAGGGAAGGAGAGTGTTCAAAACTGATATATAGACAAATGAACATTCTATTTTCAGATTAAAAAAATAGATTTAATATAACAGCATTAATGGAATATAGGATTTAGATTCTGTAATTTATCATTCCTATTTTCAGAAATTCCTATTCTCTATGCAGAAAACTGACACAATTCTTGAAATATATGGATTATTTTACTATAGCCATACAACCATATGATGATTAGGCTTTCTACCATCAGCTAATAGAAATCTATACACATTAAAACATATTTTTACCTTGTCTCGATCATATAATATTCTTATTTGGGTATAATTGTGTCATATCTTCCTCATTTCTTTTGCAAAGGTTATAAATGAATTAGACTGTACCATTTTGATTTTAATATAGTATATCGCTGCCTTTGGACTATACCTTTCCTGTTTTTCCACTCACTGCTATATGGGAAAAACATGTCACTTTCATTTTTTCATTTCTCCACAGAATCATTACTAACGTGTTTAGCAGGAAGATTTGTGGTGCAGTCAAAAGCCATTCTAGAGCCTCTATTACAAGGGTGTCAAACTCGCAATGTCACGTGACATATTGCAACTTTTTTCCCATTGTCGGCAATGGGGCGGGCGTGGTTTCGGCATGATGCATCCGGCCCGCAGGCCAGCAGTTTGACACCCCTGCTCTATTAGCTTGAGTTACTGTCCCTCTTTGCATGGGACTAGCTAATGCTAATATTATATTTTAATACTACTTGTTATGGTTTTATTGCTGTATCTTCATTCATTCTAAGTTACTGTGCGACAAAACTCTTAAGCTTTTTCAAATTTGTTTGAAAAAATTCAAATTCTGTTTATACAAGGATGATGGCTTTCTATAGGATTCTTACTGCTTATCTGAATTATGCTGCTTCTCAAACTGTAATTGAGGCATCCAGGCTATGGCATAATTGCTGTTGAATTCCATGTCATGCATGCAGAATATTTAGTGATTTCATAATAACAGTATTCACCTCTTTGAAATGCTAATTTGTTTCTCCTCCCTCCCCCAATCTATCTGGATTTCAAATATTCAGAGTAAAAGTCTTCTTCTACCTTTCCACCAGGAAGTTAATAATGTCATATTGTGTCTTAATAAAAATGACAAGTATTTATGTATGAAAGATACAACATCCTGCATGCCAGGTATATCAGTAAAAATGTCATGTATAGGTGAATATAATACAGATTTATCTAAACATTTAGGAGCACACAGTTTTGCAGGCAGTTGGATAAACAAAACTGGTAATGTGCAGTGTTAGCCAGCTAGTTTTATGCTTTCAAAAAACAATGATTTCACAAGAAGACTCTTAGTGTCATCAGTAGGATTTCCATAGAAGTCAACCACTGCAGATATAATTCAGTTTTATATCTATCAGAAAGAGTTTGGGGCGTTTTTTAGGTCTTTCTTGAAATGAATTTGCTATTCACTATAGTTTATAAGGCGGATTTCTTTAAAAGAAAATATTTAAATACATATTATCGGTCTTTCTTATTAAGAGCTTTATAAACACTCATTTATGAATACAGAGCACTGAATCATCAAGCGTATGGGAAAAACCTATGAATAACCTACAAAGTATGATTAAGAGCAGCCAGCCACAGCCAGATTTTTTGTTTTGTATATAAATTACTACGGTGCTTAGTCTTAACAGATCATATTTGATTGAATTGGCACACCATTTTTCAAATTCTGATGGCTGAATTCTGATACCTACAAAGATATAGTGAGGCATTAGTGTGTGTTTGCATTTATGCATAAGAAAACAAACACCTATATGTCTGCATTGGAGTGCATCCTGGTGTATTCATTTATCAAGTAAACAAATTTATATGTCCATCCAACTCAAAGGTGATTCCGGGCCTCTCACAACATTAAAAAAAACACAACATAAAAACCATCCTCCCTTCCTATAGTGTACCCCCTGAGTTATCCTTGTACTAAACAGGAGAAAAAAAAGGTAAATGTAAAATGCTAAGATGGAATAATACAAACCACAAATGTTTATAAATATTAATTTATAAAGTATTACTTTGTCAAGTAATATGATTTCATATGATTGTTTCTTAACCAACATTTTTTCTCTGATATTTTTGCTCTGTTCTGGATTCTCTTTAGATATATTCTATTATTCTGCGTTGACACATTTGCCCTCATATTCCTCAGATACCAGACAATGATATTTCAAAATGCTAGAATGCATGTTCTGTACAAAATACAATTTGCTATTTAGGTTTAAATTGCTTTCCTTGAATTTTAGTAGTTGGAATTATGCTTCATATTTGCACTTCATATTGCAACAAATACCATTTATTTTGTGTGATGCCATAGCTTTAGCATCACTCTGAAAAAGAGCTCAGTGCAATAAGTCAGCAGTAAAGGTGATTACTGGAAAAGATTTAGTCTTTATAGTTAGATTATCTTGTAAACCACCGGCTTGGTAGTCCGGCTTGGGGATGAGAGAGGGGAACTGGGCCACACGAATGGCAGGTTGGCATGCATGTTTGCACACAGCCCTTGCATTAGTGGCGAGCCAGCACGCACTCACACGCAGCCCTTGCGTGAGTAGCAGACTGGTGTGCATGCATGCAAGCCTACTGCTTGCAGACGATGACCTGAGCACACATGCTCCAGCTAGCCACTCACACGGCCAATTCCAAATAGGCCACGGTCCAGTAGTGGGCCACGGCCCAAAGGTTAGGGACCTCCTGTTGTAAACGTTTTTGAGGTGCACTTATTTCTATCCTTGCTTTCACACAGATTTTTAGGATATGTATCTTCAGATCCACTCTATCATGAACTGAAGTGATTCAGTGAGAGCAAGTCCTAGTTGGACATTACATGTGGAAGGTGGGATTCACATCGACCAATTCTACAAGATACAGAAAGTTCCAAGCCCAGCTTTGTGCACATATGTTATCCATGCATGTCAATTCATGGTTGACCATTGAAAGAATTGTAATTACAAATAAATAACTGCAACTTACAACCATTCATTTAGTGACCTTTCAAAGTTAGAATAGCACTGAAAAATGTGATGTATGATAGTTTTTCAACACTTATGACTGTTGCAGCATCCTCATGATCATATGATCGAAATTTGGACATTTAACAACTGGTTCATATTTATGATGGTTGCAGTGTCCTGGGGTCACATGATCGCTTTTTGCAACCTTCTTATGAGCAAAGTCAATGGAGAAGCCAGATTCACTTAACAACCGGGCTACTAACTTAACAACTGCAGTGATTTACTTAACAACTGTGGCAATAAAGTTAGTAAAATGGGGCAAAACTTACTTAACAACTGTCTTGCTTAGCAACAGAAATTTTGGGCTCAATGTGGCCTTAAGTCAAAGACTACCTGAAGTTCATATTTGATTTGTTTGAGTACCAGTTATAACAATTCTCTCTGAGGATACATGTCTCATTCTTTGAGCATATCTCCTGTAAAAGTAGGCAATAATATATATAAATGTCAAGCAACAGTCTATTGATTTGATTCCTATCTGCCTTTCTACTCCAGCACTTCCTCAAGGCAGATAATATTTTAAAAACAAAAACATAATAAAAACATTAAAAACACCAATTAAAACTAATGTTAGCACTAACACTAAAACCATTTAATAAAATTTAAAGGCTAGTAAAATTATGAGGTAGTACATGTCCATATCCTGGGGAAATGCAGGAGATAACCCATTCTGTATGCCAGAAAGACAGGCCTCTGACAGCTAGACATTTTCAAGAGGGACTATATCTTTACAGCTAAACAGGTTTGAAGTAGAAAATGTGACCTTTTATATTGTAAAATCTTAATACTGCTTAGGGCTTAAAAATCAGTCCCAGCACGATAAATTGTGCTCAATATGCACTTTGCAACCAGTGCAGATCGTTTAATACAATATAAACACCATCCCTGTAGTATTGCTGAATTTTACCCTGCTTGCAACTTCCTTTCATTATTTGGTGATCGACAAGCCTTTGATTGTGCTTTGTATGTCTATGGCTTCTGAGTAGAAGCAGAACTATTTATTGTGCTAGGAGTAATAAAAGCTACTGTGCTTTTATATTATTTGTAACTGATACTGGATTCTTATTTCTGATACTGATACTGAAATGGATGTATATTTGGGGATCATACTATTCCAATATGCTGCTATTCTGCTATTGTGTTTCAGGT
Organism: Protobothrops mucrosquamatus; assembly: GCF_001527695.2. Lineage (NCBI taxonomy): Eukaryota > Metazoa > Chordata > Lepidosauria > Squamata > Viperidae > Protobothrops > Protobothrops mucrosquamatus. Next base: position 126,074 of record NW_015388767.1, read on the forward strand.
AGTCCTCATTTAGTTACCACTGCTAAGATTGGCAACTTTGGTGTTAAGTGAAGTGGCTGCTCAATAAAACCACAGTTGTGCTTATGATCTTACTTCAGCTTTCCTTGGTTTACAAATCTGAGAAGATCATAAATGTGAGGATTGGTTATAATTCTTTTGCCATCATCATATCTGCAAACAATTACTAATCAGGGACTATTTCTATTCTATTGTGAGCCATCTTGGATGTGGTATGCAGGCTGTTATGTATGTTGATAGTGCTTTGTACTAATCATAGTTTTTGAGCTAATGCAGTTCATGCAGTTTAAAAGAGTTGTAGCTGTAAGCATTGTCATCTTGTTTATAAAGAATAACTGTATTTGGCTTTGTGTGTTAGTTTTTCCTACTACAGTACAACAGAGCAGGGTCTACTACAGTACAACAGAGCAGGGTCAGTATCTAGTACAAATTATGGAAAATAAATAATTACCAGTATTCCCATTCATTGCTTATATTTATGTGTGGAAGATAGTTATGTTTGGCTTAAGTGCCTGAAGTGAGGGTCAGAAAATCATCAGGACTTGATTGATAGCTCTGGCAGAAATTTTGGGGGATAATTACCCATTCCAGTAAGTGACATGATGCTCTTCAATCTTTTATTTCTTTATTTTACTCTTGAAAGTGGATGTTTTCTTGAGTGTAATTTCTTAGTGAGGTACTAAACAAGCTTTTGGTTTATATCATTTCAGAACACAAGCAAGACTTATTCAGTTGAGCCTCTTTCATATATAAAATCTCTTCAACATAAAATTGTATTTCCCATTTGCTCTTTGGTGCATACAACCCAGACACATTTATTACATTTGTGAGAACTACCTCTAGTCTGTGGCCTTGTAATGTGTCTCCTGTGACATAAAGAAACCACTTCATGCAATTTAAATAATGCTAGTAGTTTCCCTAACAACAAAACATACGGGGGACTTTATTTAAATGTGAAACATTTGAGTTATTTGCAGTGTGCAAAGTTATGTTTTTCTTTTCTGCTTTTTCTTTTTGCATGGCAGAATTATTTTAGTGAGGGGGACTTTATTTAAATGTGAAACATTTGAGTTATTTGCAGTGTGCACAAGTTATGTTTTTCTTTTCTGCGTTTTCTTTTTGCATGGCAGAATTATTTTCGTGAGCTAGTTGTAAAGGAATTTTTCCTCCTGTCAGAGGTGTTCATAACCTCTAATTTGCTTGCCACGCCTTTTGCAAAGAACAGCAAGTGCTCAAGCAGATGGCAAGAAGCCACAGAACTGTCAAGGCATTTACTGCAGAGGAATGTTGTGTGTTGCCTCCCATTTTGTATTGCATTTGATGGAAATAAGGTCAAGTAAATAGGTTTTTGCAAATAGTGTACGCTGTTCTCTCTCTAGCTGTCCACTCAAGAAGTATTCTGCGAAACAGACTGATTTATCAGCAGGCTGCAAAATCAAAGTGGGAAATGTAATCTTTATATGAACAAGTGGAAGGGAAAGATATGGAGACTAAAGCTGTCAGTCGTTACTTTTCAGTTTGTTAATTATAGGATTCCGTTTACTTCCTGTTCGTTGATAATAAGGAATAACACCTTTAGGTTTATTTCTTGCCTGACCCAGCATCATTTTTGAAGAATTTTCCTTTTTTTTCCAGCAGTACTGATGAGTACATACACGTATTGATCCCAAATTATTAAAAAGGTGTATCAGATGTTTCTAACCTTGTTTCTCAAAGAAATGTTTAATCTGGGGAAAAATAAGAGTACTAATTAGTGTCTCATTAAATACTTCTAGTCAAGTATGCTAATTTTCTTGCAAGAATAATGTAATCAGTAAATAAAAATATAGTCCATTAAATAATGAATGCAATCTGGAACAGCAGAAAAAGGAATCAGATTTCTGTACATCTTCCAACAACATAGATACCCACACAATTTTATTGAGAAGTCTGTTGTAGTCAACCCATTACAGCACAACCAACACAGGCTATGAAAAGGGTAACACAAAAACACCTCAGAAACAACCAATTGTATACAAACCAATTAGAGTCCTCCAAAATATCTTAAATACACCAAAACAAAAAACAAAAACCAGTAGCCCAGGGGTGTCAAACTCGCAACGTCACGTGACATGTCGCGACATATCGTGACCTTTTTTCCATTGCCGGCAATGGGGTGGGCGTGGTTTTGGCATGACGCATCCAGCCCGCGAGCCGGCAGTTTGACACCCCTGCAATAGCCCAAGAAAAAAAAAACTCAGGACTCATCTACAAGGACTGTAACAGGTACTCTGTAGGACAGACAGTCAGAAGGCTATCAGAGTACATCAATAAACACCAACTAGCAGTTAGAACAATCTTTACTCTCACAATACATGGACAAACTCAAACAGAATTTCAACTTGGAAACAGTGAGCATCTTAGAACAAGTCAAATCCAAAAATTCCTGGAAGCTTGGCACTTAGACAAATGGGCTATCAATAGGCACACAGAAATAAACCATGCTTATACACCATTTAAAAGAGACAACAAAAGCTTTAAAAAAAAAAAGAACAGAACACCCAGATAGATATTAACGCCAGACATATAACAAAGCAGAAAACAATGCACTAATCAAGGAATTACCAAAGAGATCATACCCCCACCAAAACTGGCAGGGCAAGTTACTGTATATAAACAGGAAGAAAACCCCACACTCACTTGCACTGATTATGTTACCTAATTGGGTAATGAAACATCTGCAGACAACCAACAAAGCTCAGAAAGCACCAAGGACTCCATAGTGAATGTAGACTCTAACTGTACAGCTTTATTGCACTTCAAATAATTATTGGGATTAAAGTAGACAGTTTATGTACTGGCATACCAAATTTGACTTCAGTTCCAGACCACTGCAATAAAGTGCATATTGCAGTTAAGCAAGCCACACAAACTTTTTGGTTTTCCAGTACCTACAAAAGTTATGTTTACACTATACTGTAGCTATTAAGTATGCAGTAGCATTATGTCTAAAAAAAATGTACATAACTTCATTTAGAATACTTTTATTTCTGAAAACATGCTGATCATTATCTGAGCCTTTAGTGAGTCATAACCTTTTTGCTGGTGGAGGGTCTTGTAAAAAATGCAATACTGTGAAGTGCAATTAAGTGAAGCACAATAAAACGAGGTATGCCTGTAATTTAGATTTATACTCTTTAAATGTTTGCTCTTTAGCTTATTTGACAAGTAGCAAACCTGTCCACTTGATTGATTGCTAGTATACAATGCTAATCTAATGCTAATTTTCTGCAGTTAAGATTTATTTCCTTAAGTATATGGGCTGCTGACATTCTGTAAAGCAGGATTAGAAGCCTGTGATCTTTCAGACTTGGTGTTCCTTCAGATTTTGCTTGAAGTATAACTCATTATTTTATTTGATTGGGATCCTTGGAGTTACGATGCAGAACAGCAGAAGGCCACAGATTCTCCGTTTCAAAGATGAACATGGATTTTGATAAACATCTTGAAAATTGTTACCCCCTTTAGGATAACGTATCCTGGGAAGCAGGAATAAGCACAATCCTTATCCTGTTCCTATGATTACTATATAAACTAGGTTTTGAGCATCCAAGTAAACTATCGCACTGTGGATCATCAAGTGGACAAAGTGCTCCATGGAAGAAATAGTCTAGTCCGGAAAGATCCTTGAGAAAGTCTTTTAGGCATTTTAAATGTTAAACGAATAGAGAGACTATTGGTAGTCCTCGACTTACAATGGTTCATTTAGTGATCATTTGAAGTTACAATGGCACTGAAAAAAGTGACCTATGATCGTTTTTCTCACAACTATCGCAACATCTTCATGGTCACGTGACCAAAATATTTATGATGGTTGCAGTGTTCTGGAGTCATGTGATCATCTTTTATGACCTTCTGACAAGCAAACTCTATGGGGAAGGCAGATTCACTTAAAAACCATGTTACTAACTTAACAATTGCAATGTGGCAAGAGCAGTTGTAAAATGGGGCAAAGTTCACTTAAATGTTTTACTTAACAACAGAAATTTTAGGCTCAATTGTGGTCATAAGTCGAGGACTACTTGTACTTACCCGTAGTGGTGGTGCAGTGGTTAGAATGCAGTATTGCAGGCTTATTCTGCTGACTGCCAGGAGTTCGATCCTGACTGACTCAAGCTTGACTCAGCCTTCCATCCTTCTGAGTTCGGTAAAATGAGGACCCAGATTGTTGGGGACAGTATGCTGACTCTGTAAACTGCTTAGAAAGGGATGTAAAGTATCGTGAAGCGGTATATAAGTCTAAGAGCTATTGCTAATGCTATTACCCACCTTTTGGAAACGAAATCTGCCATCTGCAAACTGCTTCCCACCACCCTAGTTCCCAGTACTTTGTTGTGGTTAGTATTAGTCTTGCCATGGATCCATCGACAGTGGGATCTATGCAGCAGTTCTTACACTATGTTCTTAATAGTGGTGAAGCATGAAAACAGTAGGCCTGAATAACTTTTGCTGTTTAAGTGAAGGATCTGATTTTGGTGAAGAAATGTAGGCTATCAATATGCATGAAGTGTAACAATTTATTTATAAGATAAGATAACCTTTATTGTCATTTTTTGCTGTGGGCACATCGACACACATCAAAAATGAAATTTATAATCATATAAATATGAAAGGTGGGATAAAACTTAAAGTAAGAGCATAAGAGAGTATCATCATAATTAGGAGAATGGACTACTTTTTTCTTGGATTTTTTTTCCAAAGAACATTGCTGACTGGGAATCCAGAATCAGGAACTGAGATGATTTGTACACCGTAGTTTGTGTTATTTCATTATTCCCATTGTTCCATCTCCAGGGGCTTCAACACAAAGAAGGGATAAATTATGAAATAAACACTGTGTGCACATATTCTGTCTTCTCAGGTCCTCTAAGGTATTCTCTTAAAATACTGTTCTTTATATAAAGTTTCTTTTGAAAATAGTGTTTTAAAAAAGCATTATCTCCACTCCCGTGGATTTGTATTGTTTGATTGCTAGGAATTCAAAATTATAGAAGCTGGAAAACCTACTTATAAACATGTAGACAGTTATAAAACATACCATTTACTTTTAAAAGAATGGTATTCATGAAACAAATTTATTTGTGAATGATTTGGTTTGTATATCATGGATATCTCTATTATATACTGTAAATCGTAAGTTCTTTGCATTGATGAATAATAAGACTTATTGTATTTTGAGGACTGGACTGACAAAAGTATAATTACCAATTACCTTTTCTTTTTAAATGAATTACGATTCTTCATGAGATACACTATTTGTAAAAATATATATTAAAAAACCCTGCAATTGAATATTCTTATCTTAAATGTAACCGTTTTCATAATGAACATATTTATAAATTACCTTAATGGACTATCTCTGTATAGTATCTCTGCAGAAATTATTCTCACTTTATCTGCCAAATAGCAAGAATATTCCATTTAGTGGCCCTGGAGATCATTCCTGGATGGTAAAAGATGCCAAGAGGTAACCTGTGCGTAGGTCCAGTTTCCTTGAGTAAGAAATAACCATTGGATCAAAAGCTCCTGGATAATTACCATCCAGTCTCCAACCTTCCTTTGTTAGGCAGGGCGTTGGAGAAGAACATTGGGTTTCACCTCCAAAAGAACATGGAGTAAGTAGATTATCTGGATCTGTTTCAGCAGATTTCAGGGATTTAATATGAAGCCAGCATTGATCTTGCTTGTTAATGACCTATGGCAGAGCCAAGAATGGGGTGGTACATCTGTTTTAGTACCATTGACATCAGTATTCTTTTGGGCCAGCTTCAGGAGTTGGGATGGGAAGCACCATCTTGCAGCGGTTCTTCTTTTGCTGTGATTAATTTCAATCAATGTTGATTGGTGGGAGAGATCTACCACCATGGTTATTTATTTGTGAGTTGCTGCAGAATTCAACACTTTTGCCCTTTCTGTTAACATCTGTGTAAAACTGATGTGTAAGATCATCTGTTGGTTGAGAGTCAGGCATCATCAATATGTCCTAGCTTAGTCCCTGAGGGCTGCTTAGGTCTGGATGGAGAAGAACATACTGAAGCCCAATCCTGACAAGGCCCAGTGTCTGTGTTTATTTGATCACACCGATTCCCAGCAAATTCCATCATTAGCCCTCAGTAGAGTTGCACTTTCGCATTCAAGATTGGCATACAATCTGGGATTCTGTCAGCCCTACCAGATAGATTAGACTCCATAGGAAATAATAAGAGAATTTTGCAAGTCTGCTTCTCCCCTTATACTCCAGTAAATCAGGGAAGCATCTGCCTGATCTTCTGCTTTTTCCTTACAGACAGTTCTTGCATATATCTATAAAAATCATCTCCCTTAAATCTCTAGGTCTTCTTGCCCTCTTGCCACCTGCTTGAGGAGCAGGTGGCAGATGTACTAAAGAGGGCCTTTGCACAAGTACATCTAGTATATACTTTCAGGTAATCACTTAGGTCATGGTCACCCCACAATTAGATTACTGTTACACACTTTATGTGGGGCTGCCTTTGAAGACCTAGGCTGGTCCAGAATACAGTGGCATAGCTCATTATTATGCTCATATGGTTCTACTACTTTGCAAGGTACACTGGGTGCCATTTGGCCTCTGTGTGCAATTCAAGTACTGGTTATTTGAAGCATGGCATAGGGCCTGCTGTTTGATGGTCTGCCTATCTCCAGTTGTTTCTGCCCATGCAATATGGTCAAGCAGGGAAGATGCACTCTGAGTCCTGTCAATTAACAGATCTGGAAAATGGGCCTTCTGTGTTATAGTGCCAGCCTTCTGGCATGACCTCCATCTCTTGCATGCATATCTCACCCTTGTGATAGTTAGACAATTCTTAAAAACATGGTTGTTCTCCAAGGCTTTGCGATAGGGTGATTTAAAGGGCTGAAATGAATGGGGAGGGGAGGGGAATTGTTTGTTATGTCTGCTGAATGATCTGTTTGAATGGTTTTATGCTCAACCAGTGTTAATATCAAATTTGGTATGTTGTTTTTCTGTTTTATTTGTAAGTTGCTGAGTTATCAAGATGTTGGGTAGCCTCTAAATTTGGAAATTAAATTGAATTAAACTAAACACGATTTTTAGTTGAAAATCAGTCCAGTTGCAAAGGCAGGTTTCTTGCTTTTTTAATGAGCATTGTATAATTCAGTGCATTATGTAACATTTGAGAGCTGAAACACATTGTTCCAATGTTCCTGCAGCTCTTCATTGGGTTAAAATACTGTCCACATAGCATCAGTTTAGAAAAACTACTCAATTAACCTTTATATTATTATTTAAATCAAGGATTCATTATTAAATATAGTTATTTGTAAATCCTACTAAAATCAAGATAGCATGTTTAAGTGCATTTTACCTTATGTATGAATTAAAGACTCAAATCAAATATAGGTGGTCCTTGTTTAGTGACATTTAACATTCATTCAAAGTTTGGTGGTATAAAATAATTAGCTTTGTGAACAATCTCCATATTTATAACCATTGTAATGTTCTGCAGTCATGTGATCACCATTTGTATGCTTCACAACTGGCTTGCAACAAGCAGACTTAATAGAGAAGTTGGAAGTAAAACTCATGATCATGTGATATTTCACAATTGCAATAATTTGCTTAACAACCAAAGGGAAGTGAGATTGCAATTGCAATCACTTGATATTTTGTTTAACAACCACTGTGCTTAGGGACAGAGTTGTTAGTCCCAATTATGGTTGCTGAACGAGGGCTACCGGTATACATTTTATAGCAAATGTTTACTATTTAAAAAAAATGGAATAAATTGTTAGACTACAAATAATGTTGTATAAATGTGTAAGAATGTTTAATACATCCTATTTATGCAACTATGGATTGTCAATTTTAATCTAACAAATAATGCAATATTTAGCAGCTGGAAAGCATAAAGCTTTAATTGATACATCTGGTGGAGATAGCAAGGTTTTCTGGTATCTAATATATTAGCAACATAAAAATAGAAATATCTTAAAACAGCACATAGACCTGCACTCTTTTTTCCCTTCCTTGGCCTGTCCTTCTAGCTGATGAATAGAGAGAGGTAAAATGTGCAGCTACCTACTCCCTTACACTGTTCTTTGTTCATGTTTTGACAGATTTTATTTTTATCGCAAGGAAAAAAAATTGTATAGCATGTCATTTAGTTGGACACTAAGCTGTTTACTAATTCTACTAAACTTCTATAATTAGAATTCTTACATTGGGAAAATATCTGAGGAGAAGCTCATACTGCTTTTTCTCAGTATCTGAACTCATATGTACTCCAAATCTTCTCATTTATTTATCTAACTAGAATTTACTGTTCCTTTCATCTATTGGAATAGTGTTATCAGCACAGGCAGGTTTTTTACTCCAATTTTCAAACCATATTCATCTTCCTTTAATCCAACACCTCTCAATATATTCAACATACAAGTTGAACAAGGGGACAAAGTACGCCATGTCTCAATCCTTTGCCAACCTGAAACCAATTTATTTCATCATGTTCTGTCTGTCATGTGTGTGGGTTTCACATAAGGACAGCATGGGTTTGCTAAGGATGTTCCACAGCTTGACATGGTTTACATAAGTGAAGAAAGGCTGGGAATGGGAAAAACATACCCAAGTGATTTGTGACCTTCCGTTCCAGCTTCCCTATTGACTTTACTTGTGAAGCCGGCAGGAAACCAGAAGCTTGTGAAAATCGCAAATGGAAATCATGTGACCGCAGGACATTGCAACTGGTCATAAGTGCAAGACAGATGCTGAGTGCTCAAATTTTGTTCATATGACCAGAGGAGCATTGCAACAGTGGTAACCTTGGAGACTAGTTGTAATTCCCTTCATTCAGCTCCATCCTCCTTAATTCAAGGATTACCTGTGGTAACTCCTTGTTGTGAATCAAAATTTGTTGCTGGGTTTTCATGTGATTGTTTTTTGAGGGAGCCTAAAACTGCTGACTGTGCAGCATTTGTACCTCAGGGTTTTGAACTGGAGTTTATGAGTAGAAGACATGCACTCATTTATGCAAGTATAACATTAGTTCCTTCCAGCTTATGCCTTTGAAGTATAGATACTCCAGATTACTAAGTAATGTGATCATCACTGATTATTTTTTAACTTTTCTCTTTGAAAGAGCAGAAATGGTTCAGTTATTACAGTGTTGCAGCATGTGTGTTTGTTTTATCCCATTCTTGCTTCTGAGGAGCTTTGGTGTAAAAAAAATTCAGTTAACATTTGGCACAGAACAGAGAAATACTTTGCTAGAGAAATCTTTTCATGGATTTTTTTTTTTTTAATAGTACGAGGATCTGGATGATAAGTTATCTTGAGGTTCCTTCTGACTCATTTGTTCTGTCTCGGAAAGGAAGCTTGAGAGTTGGCCTTTTCATCATCTGACTAAATACGAAACAGTAATTCTTTCCCCCATCTTCCCCCTGCCCACATTGCAATATATTTGGGTTGTTATATGCTTTAGAGACCAGTGTAACTATTGTATATTAATTTAAGAGAATCCATAATATTATCAAGCAGCTTTTTGATTTATGTATCCTCTGAGGACCCATGATATTCAGAGATGTACATTCAGTAGTAGCAGATAGCTTGAAAGGAAATAATGGTTATGTAAAATTTGTTGTATAGCAATTTCACAGTCTTTTTGGCTTGGATCTGTGTAAATGTATGCACCTTTAGAAAACATTGTTTTAAGAGTGTGCTCTTTTTAGTACAGGGTTAGACAACTAATTTGACATTACCTTACTCATGAAAAGTACATCAGAAGCAAAAATAATCCTGATATATGTTTTGCTGCTGTTTTTATGTATGTGTTAAATTCCTATATTGCTTTTACTAAAAAAAAAAAATCATTGGAATGTACAAATTGCATTCTCTTATCATTTTTCAACACAGAAACCTGTGAGTTAGATTGAACCGAGCGAGAATAATTGGTCTATAGTTACCCAGTGTACTTCCTTGGCTGAAGGTTTACTTGAACAAGTCACCTCACCGGTCTAGCACATTTATCACAGCATTACAAGTAGTCCTCAAGTTACAATAATAATTGGGACCAGAATTTCTGTTGCTAAGTGTTGATGTCATTTAGTAAAACGTCACATGACAACTTCACTTAGTGATATCAATCCTGGCAGTCCCCACTGCCATCATTAACTGAAGCCCACTGATCATTGGGTAAGGATCCATATCCGGCTTGATCCCTCCAGCCCCAAGCCTCAATAAATAAGGGATTGCCTCCTCTGCCTCCTCTTCAACTCCATCACCTAATCTCCCCCAATTCCTGCCCTTTCGGACCCTCTGCATTTCACCACCTCTGGCAGCCCTGTGTTCTGCTCATCCTGTTGATCCTGCTGTCCCCAGCTAATCTTCACTGTTGTCTTCCTCCCACTGTTGACAAAGCATACCTGGCCAGGCCATTTGTGTGGCAAGTGCTGCCCTCCCAGCCCTTCTTCCTGAGGCCGCATATAGCCTTGTGTAGAAAATTGTGTATGGTTTTCTCATGAGGCTTTGGAAGGCTTCAAACCCTCATGAGAAACCTCATGGAAAGGCTGCACCCAAATGTGCCTTGTCCAAATTGCATGTGGGCTTTCTCGTGAGGTTTTGATGCCTTCCAAAGCCTTGTGAGATAGTTGCATGCAACTTGGAGCAGAAAAAGGCTGGTGTGACCAGCAGCTGCCTCACAAAGGGGCAGGAGAGGCATGCCTCATCAGCAGTGGAAGGAAGATGGCAAAGGTCCTTTGGGAGGGGCAGGATCAGCAGAGGTAGTAGAGTGCAGGGCAGCCAAGACGGCAGAGATGAGGGAGAGAAAGGCATGTAGGAAGACGAACTCTTTCTGCAGTTATGTTGGCAGGCTGCCAAGTGCCCAAATTTTGGTTATATCTGCATGGGTGCTGCAATGGCTGTAATTTCAGAGAATGGGTGCAATTACCATTAATTCAGTGCTCCCATAACTTTGAACAGTCACTAAATTGTCTAAACACTACATATAGGGTAATCCTCAACTTACAACCCCATTCAAAGTCATGAGGGAGTTCCCCAGAATACTTACAACCCAGATTCAAAGTTCAGATGGCTGCCCCCATCCTCTTGGTCCCATTTCAGGCATGATTTATGACTTTTTTTTGCCCCAAACTGGCATTTACTTCCCGCTTGATGACTGGCATGATTTATGACTTTAACTTCAGGCTCACTTATAGTCATAAGTTGAGGACTACCTGTTCCCTTAAACTTGGTTCATGCCTAGGGCAGCTTTTTTGTGATTGTGCAAATTTCTCATTTTATGAAGTTAAAAGGGACAATATGTCCGTTATATTAATATATCTTCAAAGACCCCAATATTGCATTAACTATTTTTGAATCTCTGTATTAAAAAGGTGCAGTTTATTAAAGTGCAGTGTGCTAAATGGCAAGGTGTTTCTTTACTTCTATTTGGTTTTTTAATTGCTTGATTTGAAACCAGACGGCAGACATGAAGAACCACATTAAGAGATTATTCTGTAGGTAGCTCTGAAATTAAGTAGTCTTGACTAAGAGTGAAAAGAGAGAAATCCCTAAACATGACAAATATATAATTGGAGTAATGGACTAATACTCTGTTTTAGACTTCCATTGCAACCAAAGTTAGTAATAGTCACCATGTTCTGGTGAATAATTATTGTAAAGTGAGTAAATCATATTGTTTTGAAATCCTATAGAAACTGTTCTTAGAAATTAGCTCATAATTTTGTAACAACCTTGTCGTATTTTAAAGAGCTATTTTGTTGCGAGTTTGCTTTTGTTAATGTAAGTATGAATTCCTAATCGATTGTCCTGCTTTAGCATAATATTTTGAAGAGCCTACCGAAATCTATACTAATACTCCTTAGTGTGCCCTTAGGATGGATGGTGAAAAACATTTTAAATGGGCATGTCATAAAATGTGTTAGCATATGTTACAGCTGCTTCAAAGGCTGTTTCTAAAATTTCTGTCTTTTAGTGCATTTAGACAGTCACTGATTTCACTGGCTTTTCTACTTGACAGATATCTGAACAGCCTTTAGAGCAGGGGTGTCAAACTGCCAGCCCGTGGGCCGGACGCATCATGGGGAAGCCGCGCCCATCCCATTGCCGGCAATGGAAAAACAGTCCCGATATGTCGCGCGACGTCACGAGTTTGACATGTCTGCTTTAGAGTAACCATATGAGCTTTAAAATAGCTTTAATACTTTGAAGAGAGATATGTTACTTGTTTTAATATTTGTTAAATGTTCCTTTTGGATGCTTTGCATAGCCCTAGTTGCTGCTTGGTTTCATTATGTATTTATACGCTGTTTGGATGTATAGGTAATTATGGTAGAATAAAATAATAACACCAGAGTGTAATGCCATAAACATGAATTGAGAAGCACCATTGAATAAAATGAGATTTATTATATATTTCCAAGGATAGGGTAGTGCTTTATGCAAGGTCACTGGTAAATTCATGTAAAGCTGAGCTATGAACTAGGACAGGGGTAGGCAACCTTGGCTCTTTTATGACTCGTGGACTTCAACTCCAGGCTGGCTCAGGAATTCTGGGAGTTGAAGTCCACGAGTCATAAAAGAGCCAAGGTTGCCCACCCCTGAACTAGGACCTCATACCTCACACCATACCTCATACCAAGAACTTCCACACTAAATAAATCTGCTGCTGTGAAATCCAGTTAATTAACTGCTTCTGTAGTGGAAAGAGGGCAGTTTTCCATCCCTCTGCAGGCCCTTCTCCTAAAAACTACTCTGGAGGATGGTAGAGTCCTCTGGGACAGACCTGGGGACTTTTGTAGATCAAACTCAACCATTTATTATCATTCTGATAACAATTTGAACAGGTGCAAGATTCATGAATGGAATACAAAACTAAAAGAAACTTTAATAGTTGATTATACCTTTTTGAAGGGCATGCCATATGAGTTCCTTTCTCATTATTTTTTGTGAGTTTGGGATGATGAATTGTTAACATGCAATCTATTAATTAAATGTTGTGTGTGGCATACACATGTATACTGCATACGTCAAGAATGGGCAACTTACAGAGCGTAAATATTGTTTTTATTTTGCATCTGAAGCCCCCTTGTAATTTGGCTAACTGGCAGTGTGACTTCTTGCCATAATGAGGAAGGAAACATATTGAAAAAAAGTTTTAAGATTTAAAAGATAACATATAGGTAACCAGTTGCCAAATGCCCAAACTGCATTCATGTGACCCTGGGGAGGGAGTCATTTTATGACAACTAGAAGTACTTTATGGGCCAAATGAGATCTTTGGCCTTCCTCTTTCTCTTCTCATCCCATTCACTTTTTCTTCACGTATGCGTTTTGTAGTTCAGTCCTCATTTGTATATCCTCAAATTATCTCAGTGTATTTCTTTCATATTGCTTACTTACTTTGTGTGATTTGGCTTCATTCATTACCTATTAATTCTTGACCTTCTGACCTTTCTTTGCTGCTCTGCAAACTTTTTAATGAAGCCATTTTTGTGTCATTCAATTTATTTCTGTGTTTCTTCTGACATACTCATTATTTCCTTGTGATATTGGGTGTGCAGAAGCATGTTCTCAGACACAGCCATCTTTCTTTGAGAAGCACTTATTTCTCATAATGGATTCTGTAATACCCACCACTTTCTGCCAGTTTTTGCACCGCTTAAAATTTCTTCATTCATTTCCCCATTTTAGCAAATTTGCTTGCTACTTCCTTTGATTTTTACTTTTTATGTATAACTTGCAATAATTCACCCCACTTTTCCTTTGAAATGCAACCACCTTGATCTTTAGCATATCAGTTTTCAAATTCATGCTTCTCGTTGTATTACGCAATCTAACATTTGCAAAATTGTCCAGCTTCTTAACCAACAGCACTGCTGCTTACTGAGATGCACATACATTCATATCAATAATCAATATACCTTTAATATCATAACATTTATTCCTTATACATTTATCCTTAAGTACATTAAATCACTAAGGAAACATGACACCTCCTTATCTTTACTCTGTGTTCAGTGTTGCAACCATTCTCTTAAGTATTTCTTTTATTCTCGTGCATGTTTTACTGTGATATTGATAGAGAATATTTGTGAAGGAGTGCCTGACCACTCAATATAGCACCACCAACGCAACCTGTGAAAACACTACCATACATCAAAAAAATTTCAGAAACCACCAACAGACTACTACAACCACATGGCATCAGCATTGCATACAAACTAACTAAAGCTTTCCAAACCAAAAGACCCAAAAAGCGCTGAAGAAAAAAGAGGTCAAATGTCTCTTCCATACTTCCTTATATTTATATTCTGTCTTTCATTCATTGAACGTAAACCATGTTCATGTATTTTCCTTGTTTTCTGTTTTATTCAAGGCCTACTAGCCTACTAGCCTTGGAAATAATCGGGACTTCATTTCCCAGATGCATTGTTGGCAAGAGTAACAATAGCAACGTGTCTAGAGAATGTTAGACAGAGAGAAGGCATTTTCAGCTTTCCAGTGGATGAGGCTAATAGGCTGAGTTAGTTACTGGCCCACCTTCACCTGTGGTCTTTTGGCTGAGTGGGGATTGCACTCTGAGCCTAACATATTATTCGTCACTTTATCACCCTGATATGTGGAATCTCTGGTTGTAATCTTTTGTTGTAAAAAGGCTGTGATGATGAGATTCTTTGGGGCTCTTAAGTTTTATGACATCAACCTCAAAACATAAAATTACTCTTTTACATTTTCATTGTTCGTGCATGTCTCAGAAAACACTGCTTTTGATGTGGAGCAAGAAAAGATGAGTAGAAGCTGCTTTATCATGAGCTGGAGATGGGTTGAAGGCAACATCACATGTTCTTTTAAGAAACCATTAGTGCAGGACATGGGGATGAATTCTTGCAGTATTCAGTTGTAGTCTTCAGCTCTAACTTCCTTCCTGTTATGCCTATTCATTACATGAAGGATATTTAGGCTTCTCTATCTGTAGCTGCCCTCTCTTTGTTCTGCACCACATTTATTTGCTTCTTTTGAGCTAACCAGCTAAGAAATAGCTGTACCAGGGATGGAGGAATTGGGAGGAGCTGAATCAAAAGGGTTATGTTAATAAATATTTTTTTAAAAAATCACAGAAGGTAAGGTAAAAAAAGATTATTTATATTCTTCTGAAAAGTCACAAGAAAATAAAGATTTAGGCATTTCCTACAGCAGTGGGTAAAACAATTTCAGGTTTTAGCAACACGTATGACATCTTGCCAAAATACCCTAGTGTACTCAAGGGCACATATTTTTGCAACATATACTGTTCACAGAAGACAGATTGATGTTAATTAGAAGTGGGTGGCATGCTAGTATAAAAATAAATTTCTTTTCTACAATGTTTTACTAGTAAAAATAGAATTGCAATACGGTGATCAGTGTATATGTGTGAACAAGTGGTGTACTTTTTCTATTTTATAATAATATTAGGAATTTGCATAATTTATTTAGAAATATAGGCATCAAATTCCGAGCTCTCTTGTGAACATCTTACTGTAATTATGTCAAATTTGATTCTATTTTCCTGGAGTACATATATATTTTGTTTAAAAGATATTGAGAATCCAATAGGTGTCAAGAAAACTATTCTGGTTATAATCCTAAATGTTCTTATTTCAGAGAAAGCCTAATTGAACATAATTGGATTTCTGAGTAGAAGATGGATAGGATTGTGCTGAAGGTTTTTTCAATTTACTATTATAAGAAATTTAGGAGAGTTCAATACATTCAACAGCTAAAAAGAGATTTCTTAAAGCTCAAAGTCATCTTTATTATCTTTAGAAAATAAAAGATGATAAATTACTTAATCTGCAAAATAAAATACAGAAAGGGATAAGATGATATTTTAACAAAGGAAAAGAATGATAGTGCCAGTGAAAGTAAGTGACATGTGATTGATCAGCTGTTTTGTCCTTTGTCTGTCCCATCCCATAGTTTCCCAAAGTCTCAATGCTGCCACTTCTCACCTTTCCAATATATTCTCATGGAATTTGGGTAAGAAATTTCAAAAGGCCCATGGACTGTATCCTTCTCCTTCATATTATAATCATTTCTTCATTGTTGGCATTACAGAAGTACTTGTGTCTCACATTTTCAGCTCATGGGTCTACATCCTAACTCATGATAATAAGGCAAAAGCAAACATTATTGATTGCTTGATTTCTTTTGTAGCCTTTTGTCTGAATTATCTGCAGCAAGATGCCTGCAAGTTTTCTTTGTCAGCAGCATCTGTCTTAAAGAACTCTGCCTCCGTAGTCTTCTAAATATTAAGGTATACTAATTGAAGAGTCTTACCTTCTCTTTGAATAAATATTCTAAATATATTTTTTGTGAAACTGATAGAATCCAGTTGAATTTGAGAATTTAATGTAACAATTCAGTTTAACCTTTTGAATGCAAATATCGAAGAATAACCTGTAATGGAGAAACATCAAAACTCTTAAAACTGCTCCCGTTTTTTTTTGGGGGGGGGGAGGCAAATGGAACAGAAAATAACAAGAATGGTAGATTGTTTATAGGTTTCATCTGATTAGTTTCAGCAGGTTACCTATGAAGCACTTTTAAAAAAAAAATGCCCCTATGTATCATCAAAGACAGAGATGGTAGGGTTGAAGAGAAAACTGACAGCAACCTTCAAATTGCCCAACAGGGAGCTGATAGAGAAATCATTCTGAATCAGTGCAAAAAACAATAATTTTAATTTATTTTAAAAATAAAAATTCTTTTTTAAAAGTTAAGTTTTCCCTTCAAATTAAAGATTTTATCATGTTCTGACAATCTGCTTTTCTGGGCCGGCATACTTGTTGGCATGGTTTATTCTTATTCTAGCTTATTCTAGAATGATCTGATATGAGTAGCTTATGTAGCAGTTAAACACTTTGTGTTTATTATCACTGCTTTATATATAATACACTATGATGTAAAGCAGACATGTCAAACTCGCGGCGTCATGTGACGTCGTGCAACATATTGGAGCTTTTTCCCCATTGCTGGCAATGGGGTGGGCATGGTTTTGTCGTGACACATCTGGCCCGTGGGCTGGCAGTTTGACACCCCTGATGTAAAGCAATGAGGACACCCATAGACATTCCAGAACCTAAGATGTTACCATTGAAACTCAATAGAAAAAGTCTTTATTTCTCCAAAATAAAAGAAGAAATAAGAGCAGAAAGCTTTTGGATGGCAAGCCACTAGAGTTTCTACCCTTAAACCTCCCAAATAAGGCCAAAACTGTATCATCAATGTCTGGATTGTCATTCCCACCCATAAAAATGTAGAAAAACATTAACTCTTTTGTCTGACATCAACAAACTTCCTGCAATGACATGTCTGATGTTGCAGCTCATTGGAAGAGTGAGTTGCAGCCCTTGTTCCTCAGAAATTTGCTAACTCTTGAAACAAAGAAGTAATTTATACATAAAATAATCTGAAGCAGATGTGCTATCTCAGACCCCTCACGCAATATATAAAACTGGATCTTACTCTCACCCACACATCCCCATTCCCCAACCCATGTGCAGTGTCCTAATTTTCACAGAGATAAGAACAGGACTTCCCCATTTGGGGGAGGATTTGAACAGAGGATTAAACTCACTGGCAAAACCATCACATGACTCAAATAACTCATACACCCTTTGGTAATTTGAGTTTGATCATTTTATAGGAGCAATTTTCTCAATAGTCTTGCTGTAATGGTTGGAATTAAATACTTCTTACAAATGTTTTCAAAGGCCAGTAGCTGTCAACACAATATGTAAAAAGCATCATCAGTGGGATAGTGATATAGGCACATAAGTGTGGAAGTTGACTAAATTAGTCTATAGCACATTTACTAAAAAATCTGACTACACAGCCAGTAGCTTTGGGAGCTGTGCAGGTGGGATTTATTTTCAGACTAAAAAGTGGATATCATTTATTTAACATATGTTGGTTTAATTAATGAATGTAAAAAACTTGGAATGAATGAGCGTGTGAGTGAAACTTCTGATAAGTGAAATTACAAAACAATGAGATATGTTAACTTTGCATTCTTATGGACAAAAAAACATTGTGGATTGATTCTCGGTTTGAGAAATGAATAATATAAGCTATTGTAAAAGCATTTTTTTATTCCCTTGATATTTTCTCTCAGGACTGAAACAGATATGATAGCAGCCATAGATAAACTGCTTGCCTGTCTAAGTATTCTACATACATTCAGTCACTCCAAATGCATTTATCATATGAGTTGGTCCATTTTCTTATGGGCAGTGATCTAATCTAAGTACTGTGTAACTCAACACCCAAATGATTGGTCTGACTCATATGGAAAATGCCTCTATTAGCCATTATACAGTAAATGCATTTGTGTACAAATCAGATTCATGGACACTTGAACTGATAATTGAAAGTATTTTAGGAGTGGATGGACCTTTATCTAAAAATGAAAGAGGCATTGTAAGGAGGCATTGTAAGCCTTTAGTTATATCAACTGCCCTTACTTTATGATCAGCCATGAAAATCTAGGGGCCACTATTGGGAAAAGCTAGATTGCTGAGTATGAAATAGAGGAATTTCTTGATAATATTACCACACCTGTGGGAGAGATTGTCATCTTGGAGTTAGTCAGATTCTATTAGAAAAACCATTAGAAAAGGTTTAAAAAATAATCTGTTCTTTAAGTTTTTAAAATAGTACTAGACAGTCCATGACCTGTTGGGTAATCCTCCTTTTCACATATAATATAGGCTGGCACTGTTTTCCTTCCTCTCGTGATCTTCAGCAGAGCCCTGTGAAGCCTCCTCCTCTTCCTTGGCTGACTCACAGAATTGCCTGCAACGTTCCTGGGGGGAGAGGAAACAAAGGGAACCATGGACCACAAGGAAAACTCCCATTCTGTATCCCAAGTCTTTTTCCTTAGAAATTTCACTAAGACACTTAAGTATATTCATGACTGGTATACAAGTGTGGACAGATCAAATAACAATTCTGGGCTCATCTTGAAGTACATGGGCATTTTCAAAGTTAATCAGAACAAATAATAACCTATTTGGTTGTATGGATGTATTATATATGCATTCAATTATAAATATTTTTTCTTTACAAAACAGTTACTGCTCAACAGCTACTTAATTTTAGTCACTTGTTTCTGAAACGCTTGATATCCTCAAAATGTAAAAGTTAATTCTTGGCCTGAATACTTCATTAGCAATAAAATCATTTTTTTGTTCAAAGCCTAAAATGCTTTCTGAATGAATCTTGCTTCTCAATAATTTGAGCTTTAAGAAAGAGAATAAAAGAGTACAAATAAGAGTGTTTCAAGTAACTCATAATTATATGTTAAAAATGTGTTATAGCTCATATAGGGTGCTCCTTATTCAAATCTGAAACTAAAGATAAATTCACCTTTATTAGCTCTTGAAATAAGCTGGGTGTGATTGTGCAAATCAGCAAAAAAAAAGGGTAATTACGTGAAGAAAAGAATTTGTAGGAATCTACTAAAGGAATGAATTCACCTTATTCTAGCCTGGGAATCACATGATGAATATGGGATAGAATTTCAGCTGTATGTAATCATTGCTTCTTGTATACCATTCTTATGAATATTCTGAATATTTTGTATTAACTATATAATATTTTAGAACAGATGATTATATAGTGAATAGTTCAATAAATTCTTATGATTTGGGGAAAAATATTTTATTTATGGAATTCTAACAAAAAGTACACACTATAGGCACTTGCTAACTGTCTTGTTCAGTGACTATTCAAAGTTATGCCCTTTGCAGTGTTCTTCAGTCACATGCTCACTAATGTATGCCTTGCCCTTTGGCTTACCTGATGTTTTTCTTATTTTTTTCTAATTTACAGAATAGAGACATTGGAGAGGAAGAAATTACAAGAGAATGAGAAGGCACACAGTGAGGAATACAGATCTAAAGTATTGCAGTGGCCCTGTTAGTGCTGAGCACACTATACAAACGGCCCAGTGTATTACTCTCTTGTAATCCCTTCCTCTCCAATGAATGTAAATGCAGACATTAATTTCTTCTTGCTAATTATCCAGGGCTAGGTTGAGCATTCCAAAGAGGGATTTTGCTAATCTTTGATTATTTGTTAGAGCCAGAGAAGTTCGTTTGTGTATCAGCTTAATATGTTGACCCTTTAGTATGACGTCTATACCGTGTTTGGGGGTGGGCCTAATATAAGCCCTATCCCCAAAACAAGCTCTAGTTTTGGGATGAGGCACACGCCTAAAAATCAAGCTAGGGCAGGGGTGGAGCTGCCTCATACCCCCGCACCCACTTACCAGGCCTCCTATGAATCAATACCTGCCTCTCCTCACTGGCCCACTTCTTCTGCAGCGTCCCCTGGTCTGCATTTCGCAGTCAGAGGCCTTTCCAGGAGGCCTCTGCAGCCGAGAACTGAGCTATGGATTCAATCCGTAGCTCAGTTCTCAACTACAGAGGCCTTCCAGAAAGGCCTATGATTCTGAAATGCAAGCCGGAGCTCCATTCTTAGCCGCAGAATGAAGCTGCTCCTTCAGCTGTAGAAGTTGGCCGCCTAGGTGGGACTGTTGATGCCGCTGCCTCTGCGAGGTGAGTGGAAAAGACACCCCCCAAAAATAAGACCTGGCGCCTCTTTTGGAGGCAAAAAAAAAAATTAAGACCAGGGCTTATTTTGGGGGAAACACGGTAGTAGGGCAAAATAAATGGGTTCATATGGATGGAATTAGATGATGATTTACAATATTCAATAAATTCTTTAACTAAATATCTTTTGGAAAAGTTTCCAGTTATAAAACTGAACTTCTGATTAAAAAAAAATATCTGTTGCATGGTAGTTGTATCTAAATAAGTCTGATAAAGGCTATTTGCTTTGAGACAATTGTAGTGTACTTTTCATTTATCTATTTATTCACAGAGTGTAAAATAAACTTTGCCTTGTGGTAAAATAAATCATTAAAAAGATTGGTTTATTTGTGAACCACATATTTTGTTTTTAATAGTGTAATAGTTTTTATTATGAATAATATGGTAATTGCAAGCATGGACCATTATTTTTGATCATTGAGGTAATTCTCCTACAGATGGATAGAGAACAATGATGTAATTTTTATTAAGTTACCACTGAGATGGAGACTCCACCATTGGGTAGTAGACTGTATTCCTGCCCAATCAGATCAAGTCAGCCAAAGTTGCCACGCCCGTCCTGGACCCTAGACTCCAGTCTTTGACTTGATCTTGCCCAAGACAGACGTTGCAAGTTTGGCTCTAGGCAGGTATTATTTCTCAATGGTGGAATTTCCACTCCCCTTCTTTAATTGGGTTTCCTTTTAAAATAATCTTTCTCCTTCCCTTCCATTAGGGGTATTGAGCCTTTAAAATTTGCCCTTCCAAGGAAGGGGTTCCTCCCTCTGTCTCTCCCCCCCCTCCAAATTCCCTACCGGGCCTTTCTAACGGAGGCTAACGGCTGTTAGCCTCAAAAAATTCACCCCTCACACTAAAATTACCGGCAGGAGACTTAACGGCTGTTAGTCTCCAAATTCCTCAGAGCCGACTGAGCTTGCGGCTGCAGCTCCACAGGCTGTCGGAAGGTTTGGGAAGGCCCGGGAGGGGGGGGTGCCTTTTCATTTTCTGTCGATTCCTTCGGAAGGAGACCAACGGCCGTTGGTTTCCGGAGTCGTCTATTTTACGGAGCTTGCGTTTGCAGCTCCGTGGATGCGCGAGGCAACCGATCGCGGTTATTTCGTTTGCGGAGCTGCGGAGGCAGCCCGGGGCCTGTTGTTTGTTGCTAGGCCTTCTTCTGGAGATTGGGAGCGCCTGGAGGTGCGCGCGCGTGCGCGTGCAGCCTCTGTTCCGATCAGGCATCTAGCGAGCTGATCGGAGAGCGAGGGAACGTTTTCCTTGCTGTTTTTCTCCGTTGCTTGTTCGCGTTGCGGAGACAACAGGCCGTGAGTTCGTTTCCTATTGCCTCATTGCGGGCAGAGTCGTGGGAGGTCGCCATTTGGACCTCGCGGTCCCTGGTTATAGGCCGCGGCCGCCATTTTGGGCAGCATACATTTCAGCCAGGCCTTAACTCTGTTTTCCTTGGGGGGGGGAAAAACAAGTAAAATTGGTTCGTTGACTAAAAAACTTTTAACAGTATTTCCATCCCTTAATTCCAACAAGGGCTGGAGTAATCACAGGAATTTTAAATCAAGGGCAGGCCACCATTTATCTTAACGGCCGCCATTTTGTATATCCCTCCCTATATATCTAGTGAGCACCTGTTGCTTCTCAATTATTCAGTCAACCTTCAGTCTCAGTTAACTACTTCTTTGGTTTGAAGTCTCCTGGTCCTTTAATTTGTTTTTTTTTTTACAATTGGCACTGACTGGGATTCCAGACAACCCCTATAGAGTGTCTGTCCTTATCCCAGCATTTAGATACGAGTTCCAGGCGACCCCTATAGAGCGTCTGTCCTTACTCGTACATTAATATCATCCCTTGGATTCCAGGTGGCCCATCAGAGTACCTGTCCTTATCCAACTGGGAATTGTATCTGGGTTACAGGCGTCCCTTGTAGTCCGTCTGTCCTTACCCAGATTTTAACGTTCTCCAGACGACAGGAGCCCCTTATTGTGTTCCACTGTCATCGGGGAATGGAGGAAACTGTTTTGTCTTCCTCATTGAGTGCCCAGCCATCCTCATCGGGTTCGCT
>NW_015388767.1:151967-153419 GCF_001527695.2 Protobothrops mucrosquamatus
TCCTCAACGACTATTACGCTCCCTCAGGTGGTGGCCTTCTCCAGCCATACTCAGAGCGTTTGGTTTCAAGGAGTCGGACTGGATTGTACTCACGACCAATGTCAGTTTGTTTAACTGGGGGGCACATCTTCGGTAACATTGGGCACAGGGCCGTTGGCCGGCACCGGGCCTGTGACACGATATATAATTGGCTAGAGTTGAGAGCCATTCATCTAGCTCTTTGCTTTTTTGTCACCTAGTGAGAGGGCGCCACGTGTTGGTCCTCACGGACAATGTGGCAGCCAAGGTCCATGTAAATCGCCAAGGGGGTACCCGGCCTCGAAGCCTGTTGGCCGAGGCTCCTTTACTGGGTCTGTGAGCGGAACGTAATCTGGTCCCATCAGGCCGATTGTATATTGGGGGTCGCGAACACACAAGCTGACATTCTAAGCAGTTCTACAATAGACCACTCGGGGTGGCGTCTACACCCGAGGATCTTCCGGGGAATCTGTCACCATTTCGGTCTCACTCTAGTGGACCTCTTCGCGTTCCTTTTCAATGCACAGCTGGATCGCTTCCTTTCACACCTTTCGATGGTCGGAGCGGAACAAACGGACGCTCTTCGGAGCCCTTGGCTTACGGTCTCCTTTACGCCTCCCTCCTCTACCTGTTCTTCCAGCCGTGGTCCGCAAGCTTCTTCGGGAGCGAGCGGAACTCCTCCTGTTGGCTATTTATTGGCCCAGGAGACCTTGGTTCGCCGACCTGGTGAATCCTTTCCTGGAGGAACTGTGGCGGATTTCACCAGAACAGATATCTCTCAGTCAAGGGACCGTTCGACGTCAGGATCCACAATGGCTCCAATTAGCCGCCTGGCGCTTGAGCATTCAATCTTAGCTAGAGACCTCTGCTCACCGGGGGTCATCACAGTCATCCAGGCATCGCGCCGTTCATCCACGAACCGCATCTATGAGACCGTGTGAAAACATTCCCAATCTTGGTGTTCCGGACATTTGTCGCTCACGGAACTGACTATTCCAATTGTCTTGGACTACTGGTTAGATGGTTGAATAAGGGATTAGTTCCTCACACGCGGCACAGACAGGTTGCAACCTTGTACACGGTCCTCAGTTGTGACTGCAGAATCACTAGGTCATCACCAATTGATACGGTCGTTCCTTAAGGGGGCCGCCATCAACAAAACCCCGGTGGTGCACAGGTACCCATCGTGGGAACTGCCACGCGTGCTTCGTGCCTTCAACAAATTTCCTTTGAGCCACTCGGAACGGGTGACGTTCGTGTACTGTCCAACAAGGTGGCATTCCTAATGGCAATTAGTCTGCACGTCGCATTTCGGAATTGGCGACATTGTCAATACGGGATGTTTCGTGTGTTTTCAACAGGTTAGGGTAATTCTCCACCTCGACCCTGTCTTCGTCCCGAAAGTCAATTCCCTGTTCCATAGATCACAGGGGA
>NW_015388768.1:0-2549 GCF_001527695.2 Protobothrops mucrosquamatus
AAAGGTCTGAATTACAAACACTAAAAGAACATTGTCATCACAGGCGTACCTAAAAGTTTCCATTCTGATCTCTGGAGTTCAAATACAGCTTTGAATTTTCAATGTATTGTGACTGTTACATATTAATTTAACCATTTAAATTTAGTGTAGTGTAATGTACACAGAAGAAACACATTTGAACGTGAATTTGAATTAAGAACAAGTAAGAAAACTTTGTGAGACAGTTTGGTATAGTTATTAAGGCATCGGGTTAGAAACCAGAAGACCGTGAGTTCTAGCTCCTCTTTGGGCAAAAAGCCAATTGGGTAACCTTGGGCCAGTCACTTTTATTCAAGCTCTAGAAAAGAGGCAAGGGTAAACTGCTTCTGAAAGACCTTGCCCAGAAAACTGCAGGGATTTGCCGAGGCAGACTCTGAGAATTGGACACAATTGAATAAAAGAAAAAAAAAACCCAAGGAAACTTTATCTCAGCATTTCTTCCAGTCTGATCGGATAAGGAATAAGAACTTGTAACCTGCCTTCAAGTCATGTTTAGCACCCTGCAAATTTACTGTGTAGATCCTGAGGATGTTGTCTGGTAACACCAGACTGCCAATTGTCCTAAAGACACACAAACTGGGTCATGGAGAGCACTTCAGGAAGAGAAAGACATGGCAGCTCACCTTGGCCCAACCCTACAAGCCTGCTGGCAATAATAGGCCCCGGTTGGTTGGCTTACTTACATGGATTGCACCATTATGCCTATCACTCCAAGCAGCCTGGCCCTCTGGAAATGCCATCCTTTCTTGGACTTCAAGGGAGAAGCCAATCTTGGTATGACAGTCCCACCAAAAAGAAGAGAAGGGGAATGAGAATAAGATCAAAAGGAAAATAGAAGAAGAAAAAGAAGAAGAAGAAGAAGAAGAAGAAGAAGAAGAAGAAGAAGAAGTAGAAGTAGTAGTAGTAGTAGTAGTAGTAGTAGTAGTAGTAGTAGTAGTAGTAGTCATCAAAATTGGGCAGGTCTGGGGTAGGTTTCCTGGGTTACATAATCCTATATTCACTCTTGAAAAATGTTATATCCTAGCCTAGTAATAAAACTGAAATTGATATTCTTGTTATCTTCACCAGTGAAATAACGCAGTTCTGTTCTGTTTCGCAAGCTGTTCTCTTTCATAGTAAAGTTTTTATTTATTTAATAATTTAATATTTAAGCGGCACACCATAATGTTTCTTTTTTGGTCCACAAGACACATTTGTATCAGTATATGAAAAGATTTCAGTGTTGTGGCCTTTGGGCGAGTGAGTTTGTCCTCATGAGGCTCTTGTGACAATTTAAGTCTGAGACCCTGACTTTAAGTGGGTTGCTGAAATAAACAAAATAATTGGCCCAATGCAACCTAGAATATTAAGTAATGGTAATGTTTGAACCAAGGCTTTAGGACTTTAATACACAACTACTGTATGTATTTAAATCATTATCACTGATTAAACAATCTAGTTGATTTTATACTAAGAGAGGCCTCTTGGAGGCCGAAAACATTATAGATTGCTGCTGTTGCTACTGCAGATCTATCCATAAGGCCATAAGGAGTGCACAATATTACATCCTAGCTATTAAATTTCATATGCTTTCTATAAGTGATGCTAGGGACAGATTTTCTAACTTTTATGTATATAATCAACATGATAACCATACGTGGTCTTAAGTGTTCTGAGTGAGCCTTCTTATTCCCTAGAAATATGAAAGGACTTAATAGTCATACCTGAAGGCATGTCAAGAAAGTAATATATAAATAAATTAATACATAAATTAAAGCATATCAAAACACTAATATACATTTTACGTTATGTTTTTAAAATATGCACATGATTATAAGTAATTTTTTTATGCCAGTAAACACAAATTATAAAGAGAGAAAATTAGCTCCAACATTCTGTGTTAATTTTGTCCATTTGGGATCTCAGCTCTACCGGCCAACTAGACCTTGGTGTCTGTTCTCTACGTCTGGCTCAGAAAGTAGCACCTTTACCAATACAAAGGGGCTGTGTTTAACTTTGGGCAGATTAAATAGCAGAATGTCCTTATAATGAACTTAAGAAGCAACCAGGATGAGATAAGTGTTTTCCAAAAGACTATAAAAAAAACCTATAACAAAATTAAAACTAACCATAAAAGCTGTGCCAGAAATTGAAAGAAGACAGAAATGGCAGAATAACCTTGCAATGACATGGCATTGTGCATGTTTAATAAAGAGAAGAAAAAAAATCAGTTAATTACTGGAAGGAGTCTAGGTGTGTGTGTGTGAGAGAGAGAGAGAGAGAGAAAGAGAGAGAACACAGAGAAATAGAAATGCTTTTACTTCTTTGTGGGAAGGAAGATAACAAGGCAGTGTCACGAAACTTCAGATTATACTAGTATAATGTCAATCTCTTTAAAGTCTCTGAACTTTACATAAAACCAATTTCTTTTGGCAACATAGTGATTTGCATTCCTTTTAAACCCAATATAAACTTTACAAAAGGTTTACAGGTTGCGTTACCTTGTCTTTGGCATCATTCAGCCTATAGCG
>NW_015388768.1:3663-12045 GCF_001527695.2 Protobothrops mucrosquamatus
TATGTAGGGATTCTAAGCTGATCACTCACAGGTTCTATTCCTCCTCCTATATGGATCACTGAAACATTTGGAATATAGATTCCAAATCTATTGCCCCAGTTAGCAATCAAGCTGTCTCATATTGGACTAAAGCTAAAATCTTCCAAGCTGTCTTCAGAGTCAGCCCCATGTACAGTGGTTCACAATAGTCTCTATATTTATCAGTCACTGTATGCCATCTCAATTCAAAAAAGCCTGTAATTAGTAAACCACGCAGAGCTGGACAAAGCCTCCTCTCCCATTCATGATTTTCACCTGCTGCTTGATCAAGTCCCCAAAATCGCAGAGCTGCACACTGACTTAAGAGAAATATCAAGAGCTAAGACAGAAACAGGTAGATCTATCACTGACAAATAGTAACTTGGTTTTGCAGGGATTTAATCTGAGTTTATTTTGACCCAACCAGACCTTGTACAATTGGATTCCTGCACCCCAAGGAAGGCAGGAATTCAGAAATGTACACTAAATATTGATTTAATTATCTTTTTTAAAAAAGAAAAGAGATAACAGAATAATAGCATAATAGAATAACAGAGTTGGAAGAGACCTTGGAGGTCTTCTAGTCCAACCCCTGCTCAGGCAGGAAACCTTATACCATTTCAGACAAGTCGTTGTCCAGTCTCTTCTTAAAACCTCCAGTGTTGGAGCACCCACAATTTCGGGAGGCAAGTTGTTCCACTGATTAATTGTTTTGTCAGGAATTTTCTCCTTAGTTCTAGGTTGGGTCTCTCTTTGATTAGTTTCCAACCATTGCTGTTTATTCTGCCCTCACATGCTTTGGGGGATAGCTTGATTCCCTCTTCCCTTGAGATATTGGAACACTGCTATCATGTCACCTGTAGTCCTTTTTTTCATTAAACTAGACCAGGCATGTCAAACTCGCAGCCCACACCCACCTGGCGCCACAAAGCCAAAAAACTCCCAATACATCACCATATGGCCCGTGATTTGTTCAGGCTTGACACCCCTGAACTAGACAAACCCAATCCCAGCCTTATGATTTCATCTATATTTGTTTTATAGAAACAGAAGATTTTTCCCCAGTCAAATCTGAAACACTGGGGATTAATTTTCCTCAGTAGCTGGATATTAAGCTATGGTGAATTTAAATAATAAAAAAAATACCTAACCCTTTCTATCCCACTTAACGTATAAGAGAATATTTACCAGAGGCTTCCCTAATTTGTACCTTCCACAACAGATTATTTAGAATACAGTTCTCATGAAAATTAATTTATCAGCTAGAACAGATCATAGGCCCTGCCAGACATTCAGTTTACAAGTAATCCGTGATTTACAACCATTTGTTTACTGATTGTTCGATGGTCACTAAATGGTACTGGAAAAAGTGACTTATGACCATTTTTCACACTTATGACCATTGCAGCATTCCCAAGATCATGTGATCAAAATCCAGGCATTTGGCAACTGTCATGTATTTATGATGGTTGTAGTGATGGTTATGATCACCTTTTACGAACTTCTGACAAGCAAAATCAATGTGGAAGCCAAATTCATTTAAGAACTGTGGCAAGAAAGGTTGTAAAATGGGGGACAACTCACTTAACAACTGTCTTGCTTAGCAATGAAAATTTTGGGCTCAACTGTGTTCGTAAGTCGAGGATTACCTGTAATTACAAGGTGGAAAATGTCAGTGAGGATGGATCTTACCTTGATCTATGTGCTGTCAATTTCTATACCCAAGTTGTATGTACACTTTTTACATGTAGAATGTCATCTCTGAGGAAATGCACAAACAAGGTTGTCTCAGTACGAAATCCTAGCTTGGAACCTGACTGAAATAGATCCAGATAATTCATTTCCTCCAGGGTCCTCATCTGCTTGTGCATTTATCCTGTTTTTGAATGGGGGAGTACATTCCCATCCAAGGTCAAAGTTGGGTATTTATGATTCATCTGATCTTGCAAGGATTGAGTCAGAGATAGATTTTCTCATCCAAACCCACACAACATCCAGGCACTGGGGTACCACAACTGCTGGCTCAGAATTAAAATATATAGCTGGATATCATCAGCATACTGATGATATCAAACACCAAACTGGTGGATGACCTCACCCAGTGGTTTCAGGTAGATGTTGAAAAGATTTGCCAAAGCACCAGAAAGCAAGACAAGAAACAATGGATGAAAATTAATCAAGGAGAGAAGCAACTTGGAATTAAGGAGAAACTTCCTAACAGTGAGGACAATTAACCAGTGAAACAGCTTGTCTTCAGAAGTTGTGGGTGCTTCATCACTGGAGGTTTTTTAAAACAAGACTGGACAGCCCACCTATCTGAAAGGGTATAGGGTGTCCTGCTTGAGCAGGGGGTTGGAATAGAAGATCTCCAAGGTCCCTTCCAGCTCTATTCTGATTGAAATGAGATTGGGAAAGAGAATAGATGAAGGGCCTAAGGAATAATCTCTCCTCTCAAACAAACTCAGACTGAAACCTGAAAGGCCCCAGAGAAAGAAAGAGATCCACTTTAGGACAGTGGCCCCAATGCCCAACCTATGAAGCCAGCTGAGAAGGATATTGTAGTCAATAGTATTGAAAGCTACTGAGAGATCATGCACAAGGATGGATGCACTCTGGCCATACCAGTTTTGTCCATAATGGAATGTGTGTGGAGGATCTTGGGGAATGAGAGCAAGAGATGTGTCTAGGAAACAATCAGACAATAGAGGCAGGAGCCCCCAGTGACTTAATGGTCAGAGAAAGAAACATGGGAAGTTTGTACTTTCAGACTTGCAAGATAGGTATCAGCCCTCCCAGGTAACCCAGACAGGAAACACAACTAAATGAATTAATTCTACTTTATAGTAAGGCTACATTAACAGAACTTTTCAAGTTTGAAACTTCCTGCTGCTACTTTTAACTTCTTGATCCCTTAAGGCAGGTCCTTTCTAAATTTTCTAGGCACATCTCTTCCCTTCATTCCCCAAGGTCACCCACACATTCCATTATACTGCCACTGGTCATTGACAACTGCAACCAAGGCTGTCTCAATATTAAATCCTAGGCTTAAACCTGACTGAAATGGGTCCAGATATTCCATTTCTTCTAGGATCCTCATCAGCTGCACCCTGACCACCTTCTCAACAAGCTTCTCCAGGAAGTGCAGTTTGGAGACATAGATAGTATCAAAGAATGTTGGGTCCAAGGAAGGCTTTTTGAGGAGGGCATGCACCATCACCTCTTTCAAAACTGAGCACCATCCCCTCCATCAAAGAAGCCATCATAGCATGGACCCAATTGCATCAGCTATATTCATGACGCAGAAGGGACCTGGATCTGGTAAAAGTTGGCCATGCTGATAGCATAAGACCTTTCCATGTTCTCAGGAGTCAGTTGAGGTCAGCTCGGCCTGCTCTACCCAATCAGAGTCCAAAGCAGAGGAATCTGAGTGACTTTATCCACTAGATAGCCAGAATAATCATCATACAGTAAAGTCTCCTCAGAGATATTTCATCAGAGTGATTTATCATTTTAACACTACTGCAGACAATAATATATATATATATATATATATATATATATATATATATATATATATATATATATATATATATATATATATATATATATNTGGAACAACCTGCCTCCAGAAGCGGTGAATGCTCCAACACTGGAAGTTTTTAAGAAGAGACTGGACAGCCATTTGTCTGAAATGGTATAGGGTTTCCTGCCTGAGCAGGGGGTTGGACTAGATGACCTCCAAGATCCCTTCCAACTTTATTATTATTATTATTATTATTATTATTATTATTATTATTATTATTATTATTGTTGTTGTTGTTGTTGTTGTTGTTGTTGTTATTATTATTATTATTATTATTGTAATATCCAGCCTACTGGCACAGATTCGCAAGATACAAATGATGAATTTATATGAATTACATATTTCATAAATAATATATGAACAACCTCTTTGTTTTGTTTTGCTTTTCAACTGAAAAGATTTCCTGAATGCTTTAGAGAAAAATTGGACATCAATTCTTAAAAGTTCTTAAAGCAAAAACTTGTTGTTCAGCATGGAGACATTTAAGAGAGAGGGAGGCTCACAAGAAACTGTCTCTCTGTTTTTAAAAGAAAGATCTTTACAACAAAAAAGAGATTACCCCAAGGATTCTATCCTTTTTACTCTGAAAAGTAAAAATTGGAAATCATGCCATTTAAGAAAGCATAACTTTCGATATTGAGTTTTTGAGATAAATTCAGAAATTATACTGATAACTGCCTAGTTAAATGTATAAGTTTCATTTCCAGTCCAGTACACAAATGGATCAAGATAATTCAGAAAACTATCAGGAATGAAGGCAAATGTATGTGTCCCAGGATATGGTTGCAGGATCCAATCTGGGTCAGTCATCGGGACCATGGGCTCCCGCATGAGTCCAAAAGCTCAGAAGACTAAACCTCTGGTCCCAGTGACCAACCCAGAGTGGATCAGAAGACTATTCTTTTCATTGAACTGTAAGGGCCCTTCTAGAGGAGCAAGATGGTAATGTGTTTCATTTGACATGTTAGACCAGCCTTCCATCATTGTTAATCACTGGCCATAATGATTGGAGAATCCAGTCCAAACATCTGGAAAGAATTGCCAATACAATTATGCACTTCGGCATTTTTATTGTCTCAGCCTCTGAACAGAATGAGTATCTGGGGAATTTATTAACATACCATGCATGCAAGCAGATTAAATCTATTTAGTCCATTGCTAATTCATTATAGCAAGTACAGTTCATTCATATTCATATGGCAAATGATAAAAGGTCTCTAAAACTGACATAAGTAGACATAAAGTGGACAAAAGTAGTCATTGTTTTTGATCGTTGGTCTCAAATGGCTGATGCTAATATCCAGAATTTATGATGCAAAGGACATTCAAAAGTGCACATTTCCAGTTTTACAGTACAAGCAGATTCATATTATTTTACCCTTTCAGCTTATTTGGAAATTTATTCTTGGTTCATTTATTTAACATATTTCTCTTCTGCTCAAGTATCTTAATGAACTTTGTATATATAGTGGTCTTCTGTTTACTTTTAAAGTAGTAAAATATAGGAACAATATAAAATACTAAACAACCTGTGAACCTTTGGGTCATTCTTCTTTCATCACCTAATCACCCTCAGGAGAGCCTCCTCCTCCTCCTCCTCCTGCTCCTCCTCCTCCTGGCTGACCCGTGGAACTGTCTGCCACTGTTCTAGGGAGGGGGAACAAAAGGAGTCATGGACTGCAAGGAAAATTGTACCCCACTCCCCATTGCAGCATGTCTTCAAGGACCTCCTCTCTCCAGGGAGAAAGAGGGTTCATCTGTCACCAACACTGAGCCAACCCTACTTTTGCCAGCAGGCATTTGAGTCATTCTCTCATTCTTCCCTCATTATCCATAGCCATTAAGAGATTTCAGATTTTGGCCTTTGGTCTTCACTGGTGCTTTGGAAAATGAGTTGACCCCCTCTTCTTTGTGGCAACCTTCCAAATACTGGAATACTGCTATCATGTCCCCCCCCCACTAGTCCTTCTTTTCTCTAGACTAGCCAAACCCAAATTCTGCAGCAGTTCTTCATATGTTTTAGTCTCCAGGCCTTTAATCATCTTAGTTACTCTTTTTTGCACTTTTTCCAAAGTCTCAACATCTTTTTTGTAATGTGGTGACCAAAACTGGATGCAGTATTCCAGGTGTGGTCTTACTAAGGCTTTATAAAGCAATACTAATATTTTTGTGTGATCTTGATTCTCTGCTTCTGTTTATACAACCCAGATTCTATTAGCTTTTTTGGCTGCTGCTGCTGCACACTGCTGGCTCATATTCAAGTGATCATCCATTAGTACTCCAAGGTCCCTCTCACAGTTACTGCTTTTGAGCCAGGTCTCACCTAATCTGTACTTATACCTTTGATTTTTCCTGCCTAAGTGTAAAACCTTGCTTTTCTCCATATTAAATTTCATGTTGAAATGTTATTAAATGTCTGATGTGAATAAATAATAAAAATCATCTCTAAATCAGTTCAAGCTACAGCAGGTTCAACGCAAATAGCAACTGTTAGCATCTTTTATTTTTGTTACTTGGAACATCATGTTCACAGTATGTCCAACCCATGTCCTCAAAGTTTCAACAGTTTTACAGAATCCAGCCTCTAGTCAGAGTGCAAATTTAGACCCTGTTCTTTAGTCAAGAACTGGCCATCTCCAACATGGACTAAGTTCTCTAAGTTTTTTATTAGCAAAAGAAGGGAGATTCTGTGTCTAATCAACTGACTGATGGAGATTGTGATGGACCACTTCCTGCTTGTATAAGAAAGGCCTATGGAATAGATCTGAAACCCAGTCTTCACAAACACTACAGGTAGTCCTTGACTTGCAACCAATCATTTAGTGACTGTTCAAAGTTACAACAGCATTGAAAAAAGTGACTTATGATCATTTTTCACACTTAACGACTCCTGCAGTATCCCCATGGTCTTATGATCAAAATTCGGATGCTTGTCAATTGGATGCATTTATGACAGTTCCAGTGTTCTGGGATCACGTGATCACCTTTTGTGACCTTCTGACAAGCAAAGCCAATGATAAAGGCAGATTCACTTAACAACTGCGTTATTAACTTAATAACCACAGTGCTTCACTCAATAACTGTGGCAAGAAAGGTTGTTAAAAAGGGGTAAAACTCACTTAACAGCTGTCTTGCTTAACAGTGAAAATCTGGGGTTCAATTGTGGTCTTAAGTCGAGGACACCTTGTGCAAGAGGTGTCACATTCTTTCTCAAAAGAAAATGGATGGATATCCATATTTTTGTTCTAGGTGAAAAGCTGTTCCTTTTCAAATAGGCTGTTACATTATCAAATTTCTTGAAAAATTTATCATGACTTGAGTAAGAAGAAAAAAAATATTATTATGGTTAGAAAGCACTGTAAGGTCTATGGTCATGGAAACAATAATAATGATGTTTAAAGTCTCTGAATGTTTTCCTTTTTGTGCAATGTAATCTGATGCACATTTATGCAGAAGTAAATCCCACTAGGTTAAGTGGCAAGTACTCCCAGTTGTGCAGCTTGAAAAGCAAGCGAAAAGCACATATAAATCCATTTTAAGGTCATTC
This sequence comes from Protobothrops mucrosquamatus, assembly GCF_001527695.2. NCBI lineage: Eukaryota > Metazoa > Chordata > Lepidosauria > Squamata > Viperidae > Protobothrops > Protobothrops mucrosquamatus. Next base: position 10,812 of record NW_015388768.1, read on the forward strand.
AGCAGTACAAATGCCTGTTGCCTCTGTCTGCATTTACCATATAAAGCTCATGCTCAAATTGTTTATTTGTAAGAAAAAAAAAAGACAAGAGAATCTAACCTTAGGCTTATTAGATTGTATCAGAACAAAAAAACCAACTATGTATGGCAAAGCCACAAGTTGCTCTTCTTATCAGATATCCGTCCTTCAGTGAATCATGAGCAAGGTAATACATTTTTTTTGTCAACTTCTATCTCTTTATGCAGGTAGTATTGTATCATAATTGAGTCCCAAATTTCTGTTGCTATGCAAGACAGTTGTTAAGTGAGTTTTGCCCCATTTTCTTGCCACAGTTGTTAAGGGAATCACTGCAGTTATTAAGTTAGTAACACAGGTTGTTAAGTGAATCTGGCTTCCCCATTGACTTTGCTTGCCAGAAGTTTGGAAAAGGTGGTCATGTGACCCGGGAACACTGCAGCTGTCATAAATACACGCCAATTGCCAGGCGTCCAAATTTTGATCACATGACCATAGGGATGCTGCAATGGTTGTAGGTGTGACAAACAATCATAAATCACCTTTTTTCCAGGGCCATTGTAAGTTTGAACAGTAAGTTGAGGACTGCCTGTATATAATATGAAAGGAACTATGTCAGAATTCTTGTTTGATTCTCCCACTGTTATTTAGAGAAGCGCAGATAGGAGGCAAGTGAACACAAAAGTCTTTGGCTGTCAGAATTAAGCATCTGCTACCCAAAAATAAAAGAAAAAAAAATGCTGACTTCAGAAAATAATGTCCTGTATGCTTTACCCTAACAAATTGGGACCAGGTAAATTGGCACATCCTCTCTGGCATAACAGTCATTTGTCTCAAATTAGAGATTAGGGCAGTGCATTAGATTGTTCAGTCCAACCTAAGCTATAAGCAGCTGTTTGGCTTTCATTTCACAGAGGAGCTTATACAGTAAAAGGAAATCTGGCCCAGATTCAAAAGTTGCATTTGTGCCTTAGTGGCATGCTCATTTTATTCTTGATAATGGAAAGACATTTACAGTGAAAAGGTCTGAATTACAAACACTAAAAGAACATTGTCATCACAGGCGTACCTAAAAGTTTCCATTCTGATCTCTGGAGTTCAAATACAGCTTTGAATTTTCAATGTATTGTGACTGTTACATATTAATTTAACCATTTAAATTTAGTGTAGTGTAATGTACACAGAAGAAACACATTTGAACGTGAATTTGAATTAAGAA
>NW_015388768.1:13723-174041 GCF_001527695.2 Protobothrops mucrosquamatus
AAGGAAGATAACAAGGCAGTGTCACGAAACTTCAGATTATACTAGTATAATGTCAATCTCTTTAAAGTCTCTGAACTTTACATAAAACCAATTTCTTTTGGCAACATAGTGATTTGCATTCCTTTTAAACCCAATATAAACTTTACAAAAGGTTTACAGGTTGCGTTACCTTGTCTTTGGCATCATTCAGCCTATAGCGCAAAAGAAAACACTTCAGCTCAACACAAAACTTAACACAAATGGCATTTTGAGAGCTTTTTTCTTAAAAAATGCAATTGCCATTCCGGCATCTAGATATATCAATGAATGAAATGCACTACTCTATCCTATGTATTATATATTTCCTGTTATATATGCTTTGTAAATCTAGGGATCCTATATTCATTAAACCAACAGAGGAGAAGAGCTTTGATTTGGGACTCACTTTCAATTTTAAGATATGTCTGCAACAATGTAAACATCACTAGGTTCTTTTTTTTAATGTATCAGCTGCTTATATAGCCAAATGAAATGTTTCAGTAAGAACAGTAAGACAAATAAAGCATGGTAAAATAACCCTTGCAGATAAAGTAGAGACAGTTTGCAAGGAGTGCAGGCCAAATTGCACGATAATTATACTGTAACTGGAAATGCTATTTTAAGGGCCATCTATCATTCCATTAAAGGCACATAGCAACCAAAGATTAGGCTTTATTAGTGCTGGCACCCCAATTATGGAATGCTTTTTTTAAAAAAAGAGGTTTGCCTGGCACCTACATTATAAGTTAAATGCTTTTTAATGCAAGTAAGGCTTTCTCCACCCTCCAACCAAGAATGCATTCTCTTTTTATTTAAAGATAAAAAGGAGTGAGCCTGAGAATTGAAAACAAAAATGTCAAAAGCACACAGTCTGTTCAACTTGGGTTATGGATCATGAAGCCAAAGACAGATTCAAGATTTAATCTTCAACATATGGCTTATATTTGCTTATTTATACAATGATTTATAGACCGCCCACTTCACAAGGATTTAAAGCAGCTTACAAGGAGAAGAATAAAAAAAAAAGACAAAATATAGTCTAAATTAAGTAACGTGGCAGTCAAATATTATTAGCAACCAAACATTGGGTAAAATAAACCTTCTTGAACCCCAAAATGTAAGTGTGTTCCTTATCTCAGGTGATAAAACATTGCAAAGTGCAGGGATAGCACTGAGAAGATGCATTGTCAGTGCCCCACCCTCTCACTTTCTGGGGTACTGGGACCATCAGCATTCCTTCTCTTACAGTTTGCACACAGTGAACCAGATCTGGATGCCAAGCAATGCAGGGCTTTAAAAATGATAGCCAGTACTTTGAACTGGATTGCCAGGAGCAAAAGATCAGGTCCACACATGAAGGTCCAATTAAACTGATTTATTGCTATTCATGCATAGGCACAGGAATCTTCTCAACAAATGGTTAGCACCTGCTTGGGTTACAGAAGGGTCAATGGAATTCAAGGGAGGTTGGACTTAATTTGCTTGTAGCATACATCCCTAAGATTCGACTAGTGAGTGTCCAAGATAAGGAGGAGGATATACCTAGTGACTTTGTAAACCTTATATCTAAGGTTTAGATAACGGGGTCAATCGTTAGTTCGACAGAGTATAACCTGATTTCGATTTTAGAAGGTTCGACAGAAGTCTCAGTCGGGGTACATGTCACCAAGTGTTATCAGAGATATAAATTCAGTCACTGTATGCCATCAATTCAAAAAAGCCTGTAATTAGTAAACCACACAGAGCTGGACAAAGCCTCCTCTCCCATTCATGGTTTCCACCTGCTGCTTGATCAAGTCCCCAAAATCGCAGAGCTGCACACTGACTTAAGAGAAATATCAAGAGCTAAGACAGAAACAGGTAGATCTATCACTGACAAATAGTAACTTGGTTTTGCAGGGATTTAATCTGAGTTTATTTTGACCCAACCAGACCTTGTACAATTGGATTCCTGAACCCCAAGAAAGGCAGGAATTCAGAAATGTACACTAAATATTGATTTAATTATCTTTTTTAAAAAAGAAAAGAGATAACAGAATAATAGAATAACAGAGTTGGAAGAGACCTTGGAGGTATTCTAGTCCAACCCCTGCTCAGGCAGGAAACCTTATACTATTTCAGACAAATTGTTGTCCAGTCTCTTCTTAAAACCTCCAGTGTTGGAGCACCCACAATTTCGGGAGGCAAGTTGTTCCACTGATTAATTGTTTTGTCAGGAATTTTCTCCTTAGTTCTAGGTTGGGTGTCTCTTTGATTAGTTTCCAACCATTGCTGTTTATTCTGCCCTCACATGCTTTGGGGGATAGCTTGATTCCCTCTTCCCTTGAGATATTGGAACACTGCTATCATGTCACCTCTAGTCCTTTTTTTCATTAAACTAGACCAGGCATGTCAAACTCGCAGCCCACACCCACCTGGCACCACAAAGCCAAAAAACTCCCAATACATCACCATATGGCCCGTGATTTGTTCAGGCTTGACACCCCTGAACTAGACAAACCCAATCCCAGCCTTATGATTTCATCTATATTTGTTTTATAGAAACAGAAGATTTTTCCCCAGTCAAATCTGATACACTGGGGATTAATTTTCCTCAGTAGCTGGATATTAAGCTATGGTGAATTTAAATAATAAAAAAAATACCTAACCCTTTCTATCCCACTTAACGTATAAGAGAATATTTACCAGAGGCTTCCCTAATTTGTACCTTCCACAACAGATTATTTAGAATACAGTTCTCATGAAAATTAATTTATCAGCTAGAACAGATCATAGGCCCTGCCAGACATTCAGTTTACAAGTAATCCGTGATTTACAACCATTTGTTTACTGATTGTTCGATGGTCACTAAATGGTCCTGGAAAAAGTGACTTATGACTATTTTTCACACTTATGACCATTGCAGGATCCCCAAGATCATGTGATCAAAATCCAGGCATTTGGCAACTGTCATGTATTTATGATGGTTGTAGTGATGGTTATGATCACCTTTTGCGAACTTCTGACAAGCAAAATCAATGTGGAAGCCAAATTCATTTAAGAACTGCAGTGATTCACTGTGGCAAGAAAGGTTGTAAAATGGGAGAAAACTCACTTAACAACTGTCTTGCTTAGCAATGAAAATTTTGGGCTCAACTGTGGTCGTAAGTCGAGGATTACCTGTAGTTACAAGGTGGAAAATGTCAGTGAAGGTGGATCTTACCTTGATCTATGTGCTGTCAATTTCTATACCCAATTTGTATGTACACTTTTTACATGTAGAATGTCATCTCTGAGGAAATGTAATTTTTTTTTTCATCTTCAAGCACAAACAAGGTTGTCTCAGTATGAAATCCTAGTTTGGAACCTGACTGAAATAGGTCCAGATAATTCATTTCCTCCAGGGTCCTCATCTGCTTGTGCATTTATCCTGTTTTTGAATGGGGGAGTACATTCCCATCCAAGGTCAAAGTTGGGTATTTATGGTTCATCTGATCTTGCTAGGATTGAGTCAGTGATAGTTTTTCCCATCCAAATCCACAGAACATCCAAGCACTGGGGTACCTCAACTGCTGGCTCAGAATTAAAATATATAGCTGGATGTCATCAGCATACTGATGATACCAAACACCAAACTGGTGGATGACCTCACCCAGTGATTTAAGATAGATGTTGAAAAGATTTGCCAAAGCACCAGAAAGCAAGACAAGAAACAATGGATGAAAATTAATCAAGGAGAGAAGCAACTTGGAATTAAGGAGAAACTTCCTAACAGTGAGGACAATTAACCAGTGGGACAGCTTGCCTTCAGAAGTTGTAGGTGCTTCATCACTGGAGGTTTTTAAGAAGAGACTGGACAGCCACTTGTCTGAAATAGTATAGGGTGTCCTGCTTGAGCAGGGGGTTGGAGTAGAAGACCTCCAAGGTCCCTTCCAGCTCTATTCTAATTGAAATGAGATTGGAAAGAGAATAGATGAAGGGCCTAAGGAATAATCTCTACCCTCAAACAAACTCAGACTGAAACCTGAAAGGCCCCAGAGAAAGAAAGGGATCCACTTTAGGACAGTGGCCCCAATGCCCAACCTATGAAGCCAGCTGAGAAGGATATCGTAGTCAATAGTATTGAAATCTACTGAGAGATCATGCACTAGGATGGATGCACTTTGGCCATACTAATTTTGTCCATAATGGAGTGTGTGTGGAAGATTTTGGGGAATGAGGGCAAGAGATGTGTCTAGGAAACAATCAGACAATAGAGGCAGGAGCCCCCAGTGACTTAATGGTCAGAGAAAGAAACATGGGAAGTTTGTACTTTCAGACTTGCAAGATAGGTATCAGCCCTCCCAGGTAATCCAGGCAGGAAACACAACTAAATGAATTAATTCTACTTTATAGTAAGGCTACATTAACAGAACTTTTCAAGTTTGAAACTTCCTGCTGCTACTTTTAACTTCTTGATCCCTTAAGGCAGGTCCTTTCTAAATTTTCTAGGCACATCTCTTCCCTTCATTCCCCAAGGTCAACCACACATTCCATTATACTGCCACTGGTCATTGACAACTGCAACCAAGGCTGTCTCAGTATTAAATCCTAGGCTTAAACCTGACTGAAATGGGTCCAGATATTCCATTTCTTCTAGGATCCTCATCAGCTGCACCCTGACCACCTTCTCAACAAGCTTCTCCAGGAAGTGCAGTTTGGAGACATTGATAGTATCAAAGAATGTCGGGTCCAAGGAAGGCTTTTTGAGGAGGGCATGCACCATCACCTCTTTCAAAACTGAGCACCATCCCCTCCATCAAAGAAGCCATCATAGCATGGACCCAATTGCATCAGCTATATTCATGACGCAGAAGGGACCTGGATCTGGTAAAAGGTGGCCATGCTGATAGCATAAGACCTTTCCATGTTCTCAGGAGTCAGTTGAGGTCAGCTCGGCCTGCTCTACCCAATCAGAGTCCAAAGCAGAGGAAGCTGAGTGACTTTATCCACTAGATAGCCAGAATAATAATCATACAGTAAAGTCTCCTCAGAGATATTTCATCAGAGTGATTACATTTATCATTTTAACACTACTGCAGACAATAATATATATATATATTTATAAGTAAGCATTTTCATGTTGTAATGGTACTGCAAATGAACTACTAATATGTTTAGCATATGATATATTATACATGCGTTTTTATTTTGGAAACTGCACTGTATATGAAGGAAATTCAACATTAGTCTGGTAATCATATTAGGAAAGTGTACAGATCAAAATGTTCACTTTCTTGGCTATATATTCCCTTCTCCAGTTGTGTTTATTTCTCCTCTTCATTAATTTATGATAATGCAGAACTTCAACTATCAACAAAAACTTTTAGCCACATTGGAAATGTTCTCTGTGTTAAGTCACTTTGGACTGGTTTTGTGGGCAGCAAAGGTCAGCCAAAATGGTACACTAACACATGGCATAAATAATAAAAATCAGGTATCTAAATATTGGTCATAATAGACTTTTTAAAGTCTTTACAGCATTAAATTGAAATTGCTTTGAATTATTTGAACATGCCAAATTATGCATTCTTTTTATATGTGCCTTTGGAATCCATGCAAAACAACTGAGGAACTCCCCCCCCCCCCAAATTGATACATTTAATTATCTTTCAGACAAAATTCAGTTCTACACAACAATATAATAGATGCTTCATTGTGCTGGGAAGACTTAACACAATAGTAAAATAATTTGGCTGATTCTTAGATATTCTTGCTACCAAGTCCTTATGGTACTAATGTTAAAAATTGTCAAAAACAATGCAATGTGGTTAAACCAACCTCACTCAAAAATCTAAGACCAGATGTATACTTTTCATGACTGCCAGCATTCAGAAATTCCCAAGCCAAACAATTATTTTTTTTCTAGGCTTCTTTTGATTTCTTTTTACAGGGAACATGTTTTGAGACTCCTTTTATGTGAGTTCTATATTTGATAGATTTCATTATTTCCAATTTACTTTTCAAAATTCAAATAAATTTAGGATTGCTTTGATATAAGACATAGCTTCAAACACAAGATATTAAGAATATATAGTATATGCTCTAACTTTTGCTGACTTTCAGATATTAAGCACTAACTTTTGGTTACTTTCAGATATTCACCTGCAAATAAATATTGCACTAAATATCGCTTTTTATAACACAAAAAGCTACAATATTTCAAATTTCGAATGACTTAATTTTAAACATCTTTCCTTACTCTCACAAATCAGTCACAGTTTTCTTTTTTAATTATCTATTATCTATCTATCCATCCATCCATCCATCCATCTATCCATCCATCCATCCATTTCACCACAGAAAAATAGATGGTTACATTAATGACCAAACATTTTAAAATATGAATGATGTTTATGGGGTTGTCAAGGCAATAGGAAATATAATTTCAATATTTTAAATTGTTTTAGAGAAAGATGTGTAGGCTAGGTTCATAAATCATGTCATAACCTTTGAACTATGATTTGCTGAATAATTATTTGGCCAACTTCACACATTACCAAAATTATATTGTAGTTTAAAATGATTTTTAAAATCGATGCAACATTTATGGTTTTAGCACCTAGTTGAGAAAAATCTCCATTTGCTAAAAATGTCCCAACTCAATTTTAAAAGATCTTGTCCTCAAGAATCCTGCATGCTAATGTTTCTGGCAAGTGCAGCTCTGTTTATAGAATTTCTAGACAAGAAAGATATTTGTCAGCCTGGAATCATATAACATTTACATAAACTGACCCTCAGTGAAGGAATTGTATATTGATAACATAGAAATATCCAATGAGGCCAACCAGAAGTCTAAGGAGTTATGAAATAAACACAATTCAAATAATAATAATAATAATGTACCACCCATACTTTAATAGGCAGCAAGAATTCTGTAAAAAAAGTCATGAAAATGATTTTAAATTTCTTCTCAGCTGCTTAAAATGGAATGGAAAATTATGTAGTTGGTGACTATTGAACATAAGTAAGGCTTAAATGAAAAGCTAAGGATTAATAAATATTTGGTTTAAGTTTTAGGGACTCTTTTCTGTTTGCTTGAAAATAAAAGGAAGCTTTTGTGGATGAGTTACAATTACTGAATTTTCATTTTTAAAAACAAAACAAGATGAGACATGCAACTTTGCCAGAATCCAAGGGCATACTAAGATGCATAGCTTATAAGGAGTCATGTTGTATTCCACAACATGAGCATTTGATAACCTTAGTATTAATGTTATTAGTAGCCTTTTTGGTCTGCTATGTTAGTTATTTATACTATGTAAGATACATAAATTTATCTAATAAATAAACAGCAAATTTCAGGCTGTACCATGATCTCCATCCCATGCTGGATATACAGCACTAGTATTACAGAAATTCAAGCCTTCCTCAGATATGATAATTAACTTTGAAATGGGAGAGGGAAGCTGTGCTGATGATTCTAGTTTAATGCCTTGTCCCATTAGGCTTTTTGTTATGAGACAGAGATTCACAATCAGCTGCTATAATACTTTTTATAATGCAGATGCCAAGAAAAGACACCATAAATTGTTGGAAGAGAGTAAAGTACATAAAGCAGAACACCCCCCCCACACACACACTTGGTGATGTCACTACTTGGGTGGCATGATGCCTCCGCCTTCTGCCATCATGTTCAGTCACATTAGGTACAATTCAGTATGGAAATGTGCACCATGGGTTTCTGACAAATGAGGCTATTTTAAAAAATAAAATGAATCTGTTTGCTTCAAGAGTTTTCAAAAGAGGAAATTAAATTTGAGAGGCACACCCATTTTTGTGGTAATATAATTTGCACTTCATATAACTCGCAGAACATAGTGACACAGAAAATCAGGGTACATAACAGAATTTAAAATGAGAAATCCAGATGGCAAAACCATACTCCATTGCCAGAGCAACATTTTGTTTAAAGATGTTGAAGTTGAAAAAGTTAATTATGGATAGTTGGCATAAAAGCTGGAGAGGGTTTATTTTAGCAGTGGGATGGGCTGTCAAAAGACATGCCATTTCAAAATAGGTTTGCAGTCTTTTGTCAATGAATGTGTCTTTTGTTTTGGTTCTGCGAAAGATTAATCTGTCATATTTCTATACTTTTGTGATTAAAGTATGAATAGAACTCTCTTTAACATCTTTGCTCTCAAGTACTATACATTGGCGTTACGTCTGATTTACTTTGTCTTGAGTAACTGACCACAGGTCCTGCCTACAGAATGAAAACACAAAATCTGAAAATGAAGAGACTGTTCTGGTCACAAGCTGTTTCTTTAATAATGATATTTATTATCATTATAAATTGTCCTAGAAAAAGCTACCTAAGACATTAGAAGTCCACTGCCTAGTTTGCTATCTGACACTTCATTAGAGAGAACTGAGAATCTGTTTTCATGTTTGTAATTGGTCCTCTGGGTATTCTTGAGTGACAGAATGACTCTGGAATAGCTGACTGCTCCCAAGTGAAATGAATATGTAGGATCCCAAAGATGCTTTTTCAAAAGGCAACTTTAGCTTCTTGGATGAGAAGCGAAACGTCTTCAAAGAAAAAACAAGGAAGTCCAGTTGCCTCATGAAAAAGCATATTTGGGATAACTATGACCTGGATGACTGAGAATCTCCATAGACATGAATATGTAGGAGTTAAGGCTGCCTAGGGATGGTAGGAAATGAAAGAACTGGATAAGATATTCCTGGAAATGAAATATCAAAGAATATTTGCATGGGTGTAAGGATATTTATATGATAAGAGTTTATTTAAAAGACAGGACTATAGTCTATACCCTTAAATATAAATTCTATAAACATTATGCTACAGTATAGAGAGTACTGTATAAATTTACAAAACTTAATTTGAAGACCAACTCTCCAAAATGTTAACATGCCACAGTCTATATCTATATGATTTATGATCAGGACTGGGTTACCAGTTAGAAATTTAATGCATGAAAGACTCTCCCTTTGAAGCAGGGTGCATTTGTGATTAAAAAAAAATACAGAGTCAGAATTTACAATTACTATAGTTTTTTTTTTCCTGAGATAAGAGTCATATCTTTGAATTAAAACAAAAACCAAATGGATCCTTTAAAAAGCATCTTGGGAATTAGGTTGCATAGATATGCTGAGATATATCAGTCTCACCCTAATGGGATTGGTCTACCTCATCCATGGTAGAGGGGACCTACTGTGGACCTTGCCAGGCAAGGAATTCCAGCTGGTGGACTCAAGGAGAAGAGCCTTTGCTGCTATGGCTCCCATCCCCTAGAATGCCCCTGAGGTGACATGCATCCCCATCCTCTTGGCTTTCCAAAAAGGCTCTGCTAACTGGCTTGGAGCCCCACTCTGGAGGTGGTTAATGGACTAATATGACACCCAACCTGCTCCCCATGTGGATCTTGCTCCCTTTATATCATCTTTGTCAATTTTAAATCAAACAACATGACTATTTCTTGCTTTAATGTTTTATATTGGTGTTTTAATTATTATAAGCCACCTATAGTCACCTTTAGATGAGCTGGGTGGCATATAAGTTAAACAAATAAATAAATAAGGATGCTGAAACATACTCCCTATGTATCGTATCAGATGTTTTGTTTTGTTAAAAGAAGTAACTACTTCATTACAATTTTAGAGACACATAGAAAAGAAGCACTGTAGAATGAACAGCACTAAGCAGCTTCCAAATCATGACTTTTAAACCAAATGTATGCTTGTTTGCCAATACATTTGATTGGTTAGAAAATTAAAGAACATAGAATAGAACATTTATATTTGGCATGGTATAATTGAGGAATCCAAGACAAGGCACTAAGGTGGCAGTCCAAGAGAAATTCTAAATTGAGTCAGAGGAGTTTAAATTATACCTAAGCAACATTTTGTTCTCACTGAAGATCCCGGCAAAATTCAGAAGGTCTATTGACATGATGGTCCTAAAGTAGAGGTCCCCAACCTTTTGGGCACCAGGGACTGGTTATGTGGAGAGAGGTTTTTCTGTGGACCAGAGGGGGTGTGGTTTTGTGTGCTGCCTGCATCCCGCAGATGGATCTTTGCTTGTTTGTGTGGCCCGGTTGCTGGCATGATGAGGCCCGGTACTGGTCCAGGGGCCGGGGACCCCTATCCTAAAGCATAACAAATAACAGAAGAGTTGCCACCATGGATTCCACTGTCATGGTGAAACTGGGAACTTATAGGCTGTAAAAAGAGATAGTATCAGATAATAATTATCAGAATTTTGGAGAATACCTTCTTATCAGTATACAAAAATCTAAGATAAATTTTGTGGGGGAAACAGAACAGGCCATTTAATTTTTTTTTTTTTTAAAGAAAAACAATTACCATTTCTTAAGGTTGGCTCTACATAAAGGCTATACTAGGCCACTAATTCAGCTTGGCAGAAACCATTTTATCACTTGGATGAAATCTGTCCTATAGTAAATAAGAGGGACAGTAATAAACAGCCACTTTCAATTAAAGACACTTCTCTGGAATTAATCAGGTGTCATTGTCAGGTCTTTGTAGAAGGACACAATGACGGCTTATTGCAAACATGTTCTTTTTTTAACTTGGTTAAGTGTCATACTTTCCCCTTTTAAGCAAAACCATCAGGTTATGGACATCTTTTCCCAATCAATTATTTGTCACTTTTAACATCTATCAGCTCCTGTTTCTACTCAAGCAAAAGAAATGGTTTCATAATACGAGGCAGCTGAAGCCATTTTTATACACAATAATCTAATAATAAAAGAGCCAACCAATTCATTTTCCATTACCTAGTGTCTTCAGAAATCAGGCTATAGTAAACAACTTGAGGGACTTGACATTTTCCTTCACAACTTAGTAAATGTTTTTGGTTAATGGTATTTTGCACATGACCGCAACCCTGGCTACGCCCCTGAACACCTTCATCCACCTGAAGATCTCCAGTTCTGCTGGGACTGTAATTCTCCTGGATATGCTGCTTAGGAATTCTGCAAGTTGACTACCATCACATCTGGCAATACATTTGCCTATGAAAAAATAAAAAGGCAAATACCTATCCATAGGAATCCATGGGAAGGGGTCAAGGAAGGACAAATGAAAAAAATGCATTCCACAAACTCTGCCTCTTATGCACTTGCATGTAACATGATGCCATTTTAGTGTCACTGTGGACAGGAACAGATGTCTACAAACTAAAATTTAGTGAACTTCATAGCCAATGTCTGAGAAACAGGATTCAGATGCAGAAACTGAAGATATAGTTTAACTCATTAATTAAACAGCTAACTAATTAACTATTAACTTTATCATCCATTCACAGAATAAAATATACTGCAGCTTTAAAGACACAGGAAGAAGAAATTGATAAATGCAAAGGTCCTTGCCTCAAGCAACTATAAAGTACTCTTCAAAACTTGAAAAGTATTCATTTTATACTTAATATTTTAAGAAAAAAATGAAATTGCTAAATTACTACCATGGATCAAGACTTCTTTTTCTTTCTTTTTTTTCAGAGAGGGTAAATGTATAAGGCATGTTGAGAAAGGACTCTTTTGTTGAAGGAGTCATCTTCTGGAGTGTCTTTTCTCCATTATTTTTACAGTCTGATTTTAAACTGGAATTGCAGATTTTATACTTTTCCCATCTTTCCAATACCGCCTACTTTCAGTCTGTCTGTCTGTCTACAATCTTATTGTTACCTTGTTTTCCTATGTTTTTTTTAAATGTTGTATGTTTTGTACCTTCCACCCACCCATCCCAAATTGAGTAAAGTGAATATCAATGTCTATGGGAGAAAAGCCTTTGAATGTGTAACTGCCATATGTTGACATTCACAGGAACTGGGAAACTAATTAATGCAACTAAAATTTTATTAAAGCAGTATTGCTTCAGAGAAACATCAGTAAAGTTCTCCTTGAGGCCTTAGTCTAAATGCACAGAGGTGGTAAACAACATGCGCACCAGATTTCTTATCCATTTTGAAGCTTCCCACATATTCAGATGAATAAAACTACAAACTAGGGCAGTCATCTCAACTCCTGACAAATACAGGATCATATCCAAGAACCCTTCTCAGTAATTAAGCAGAATTGATGCTATTATCTTCTTCTGAGATCTGTTTCAATTTCCCATGTCAGAATATAGTTCCTGATGGCCTCCCATTCAACTATTAATTAGATTAGTAAAGTTAGCGAGCTGCTATTATCTAGCTGAGAAAATAGGACTATTGTATTACCAGTTACCTAGCTATGCCAAGAACAAGATCTTTTTCTCAACAGTGATTAAGTGTCAACTTTACAAATGAGCATGGTTGCAACCATTTTCCTTCTCATTTGAGGTTGCCACATAGAATGGAGGGAGAGGAGTTGCCCAGGTGCTTCACTAGTCAAAATAATCTTTTGTCCCGTGGGAACCAAGGTCATTGGTTGCTCCCGAGACTAGAGACCAGAGGCGTAGCGTGGGGGGTGCAGGGGGGGCCGGCCGCACCGGGCGCAACATCTGGGGGGGCGCGCTTGCACTCGCAGCTCTCTGCCCCTGCCTGGCTCACTCACTCTCTCTGCAGTGCTGGCTGTGCGAATCCGATCCGAGCCGCTGGGTCGCCGATGCCGCCCACTGTGGAGGGGGCGCAAATTACTTGCCCCGGGTGCTGACAACCCACGCTACGCCACTGCTAGAGACTGGGCGTTTCATAAAAAGCCCACCAAATAATTATATTGGGGAACGTAGTTGCTTACATAACTTTTGTGAGTGGGACATTTAACTTTGTATTGGGGAATTGTTGCTTGTGTATCCAGACTTGGTTTCACTTTTGACGTGCTGATACTTTGTAACTAATAAACATGTTCTTTGAGGAATTTGCAAGCCTTGGAGTTCTGCTTTATTAGTCTCTGTCTGTCATAATATAAATGAATATCAAAGTAACTTTCTGAACAGTTTTTCCTCCTACATTTAATTTTGATAGTGGAACCAATTATTTTGAGAGATGGTGGGCTCCCCTTTTCCTGAAATATTCAGAGACTGGACAGGCATCTGCTTGGGATGCTTTCATCTGGGCTCCGATTCTAAGTATGAAGTTGGGCTTGATGATTTAAATTTGCTAATTCTATGAATGACTCCATACACTTAGTAATATAAATTTCTTTCATATTTTGCCAATAAGCCTTTGACTCTTCAGATATTGGTATACCAATGACGTACACCATTATTAAGTATATTTCCAAGTCAATACATCTTAAATAAAATTGAGCTTTTAACAATATATACTAACAGTGCAACTGGAGTGTACAACATTTCATTACTCTTGTTTTTCCCAAGATTAAAAAAAAGTTGGTGGGAGAAAAAGAATGCTACATTGGATTTTTATTTAGAGAAGGCTGGATGGGAAATAAACAAATGCAAAACACTTCAGGAGAAAGTAATGGAAAATGACGTCTGTACCCTATCCAGAAAAATACATCAACATTTACTTGTAAGTCATCAGAAACAGAAACTGATTTGAACTTTTTTTTTGCATCCCAAAAGACAAAAGAAAATTCTCTTCTATTTATTTTTTTTAAAAAAAACAGAATTATGGTAAAATAATTTGTCTTGTCCAAAATTACTACGATATACATTTTTCAAATATAACAGTTTGCCAGTTAAAAACATGTACAAATAAAATATATATTTGCAAATAACACAAAGAAATTAAAACTAGAAAGTTGTCCCAATATGTCCTATTTCTCCTTTAATAAAAGGTATGGAGAGGTCTATTTTATTTGCATCAAAATAATTTATTTTAATGACATTTTCTACATCTTGCTAATTTTGCCCTTTTATTTTAAATCAGCAATTTCCCCCAAATTCCCCCAAATATAAAGGATGATATGAATTGAACTTTACAGAACTCTGGTGTAATATCCTTGTGTGAACACATTTATGGGTAAAGCAAGGGCAAAGTCATATTTCAACAACTTGCTTCTCAACTGATACACATAGTCTGAGCAGCAACTGATAGAAACAGGTGCTGTACTAAATTAGAAACATGCGTGGTTTTCAAAGTCTTGTCTTCTGGCTCCTTCCCCAGTACAGTCCTTTACTTTAAATTGTACAGAAGCATTCCTTCACTTAAGGCCAGGTAGCGCCAGAACAGTAACTAAATGCATGAAAGAGTCACTATTTGGCCAGCTAGACTCACAAGCGATAGACTCCAAGTCAGATTTGGCAATGGCTAATAGCAACAACTTTGCTTTAGAAGGGCAGTACAGTATTAGAGTAAGTTATAAGGATATCTTAAAGCAGAACATACATATCTCTTATTTAATGCTGTTCATAGTTATCTGCAGTGCTTTTTTTGTGCCAGAACTCACACATGTTATACAACTCGCCTTGCCTACCCTACAAGGTTCCATCCAAACAAACAAACAAAAAAGCCCTGGTTATCTGCCCCACAACTGTTGTTGTAACACATCATTTTAGAAAGGGACACCAATATGCATGATTATTAGAGCACCTATTATTAGAGCGCACAGTACCTATACTGTGTCAGTCTACACACACACACACACACACACACACACACACGAAGTACAAAAATTATGGAAGAAATAAATAATTATGATGCTCTTTCAGATTTGTTTAAATTTCAGATTGGTGATGATGCTTACATCTTCACCCTAGATACAGATGTAAAAATTTTAAAATAACTTGCATAATTTGTGGATAACAAATGTGTAAGCATAATATTAATTTCTGCAGCAACAACAATCATGTGACAACCGCACAAACTCATGTATAATTTTAAGGGGTTGTTTTATCACAGTGTTTGAGAATCCCTGCTTTGGTGTATAAATAATTTTCATGTAACTAAGATTCCACTGATTGCTTCTCCAGAAGCATCGAACTCATTCAGATGCTTTAATTACTACAAACCCCATTTTTATTAATGCCTTTGATATGATACTGGGTTATGATGGATAAATGTAAATTCTCACATACTTATGTTTATTTTTTTAAAAAAAATCAATCGTATTAATGTTGGAACGAGATGCTCTTGTAACAATTTATTTTAAAAAATGATCTGAATGTGTTTGATGCTTCTGGAGAAGCAATCAGTGGAATCTTAGTTACATGAAAATTATTTATCCATCAAAGCAGGGATTGTCAAACATTGTGATAAAACAACCCCCTAAAAGTATACATGAGTTTGTGCGGTTTCCTCTCCCCAATGAATTAAAGTACCGATTTCATATGGCTTAGGATTATGCAAGAAATAAATATACCACTTAATTGCAACAATTCAATTCTAAGTTGCATATGACATTTTAAAACGGTAGATTTTTACACCTATTTGCAAGATTTGTTTACAAATCTTTTAATCTTATTGGATTCATTATTTCAATGGGCAGCATCTTCTATAAAGAAACACAGAGAGGTAATTCTTCTCCCCTAAATCAAATGAACAACAATAGATTCATAATATCTGATAATAGGCTGTCACATGATTGCTGTTGCTGCAGAAATGAATATTAATTTATCCATGAAATATGCTATGCTTTAATTATTGCAAACTCCATTTTTTTATTAATGCCTTTGATATGATACTGGATTGTGATAGCTAAATGTAAATTTTTCAAAACATATAAGTAGTTAAGCAAATTATTAAATCAGTTCCTTTCAAAATATTGTTCAATAACATAAATGAAATTATAAAAGCTACAATATTGTTAGCAATTCATGAAGGCCATATGTTCTGGCTAAGAAAAGGGAACAGCTGGATACCCAATTTGTAAGCTTAGCAATACTCAATGTCCAGTTTTAATACCATGGCTGAGACAATCTTAAAAACTTCTTCCAAGTTGCTTGCTAAAATCTAAAGGGGTCCTGTGCCACAGCATGAGAAAACTTCCACTCTTAAGTAAATCTTTGGAAATGCTAAACTTTATTTTAACTGCAACATTGAAGAAGCCCTGTAATATATAGGAATAGTGGTAGAAATAAAAGAACTTCATAACATCATAACAGCACAGTAGTACTTATAAGGGACTTGTCTTGGAAAGGGATTCATTCTACTTTTATTATGCATTCCAACCCCACTTCACAGTGAAAAGTACACACTATGAAAAGTGATGCTGAATTTAAGCCAATTACAGTAGCTATAATTAGGTTACACAATAGTGAGTTCAAAGACCAGAAATATGTTTGCCATTCAGCATCAAGCAACCCGATATGGTCTTTGTCAAACTGATACTCTATGTTTCCAGCAGAAGCGTAATCTAATTTGATGAGAGGTTCCATATCAAAGTGATTGCATTTCATAGTTTCAGTGTTAGAATTTTAGTATGCATCACTCTGAATATTAAGCCAATAGAAGAATAATGAATTTTTAAACAGCAGTAAAGGTACCTATTCTAAACTCTAGAACACAAATTTAGAGTGTGCTTTTGTGGAGCCATGGTCAAGCAAAATTAACAACAACAACAAATCACCTCTCCCCCCCGACAGTTATAACAAACCTAGGTTTTGTGAATAAAGGTATTTTGCCTGTTTGTAGAAAGATGGGAGAAGCCCCAGAGAAAGCACTCCCTTGCATTGTACCTTCGATTGTGGTAAACCCAGAAGAGAGCTACTGTTCAGTATTTATTAAATCACAGCCTGAAATCCGACTGAAACATATCTAGACAATCTACTTCTTCACAGATTCTCATCAAACATAGACCAGCCACTTTCTTGACTATCTTCCCTGAAACAAGAAGGTAGGAGATGGGAAATAATTATCTAAAATGATTGTGTCCAAGGATGGCCTCTTCAGGACATCTCAAAACCCAAATCCCAGATCACTTCCCTGACTGTTTTTACAACCCAGGAACCCCCTAGATCGAGTATCTCAGGGGCTGCCACAAATAAGAGGGAGTCAAGCTATTCTCCAAGGCGCCTGAAGGCAGGACAAGAAGCACCGGATGGAAACTGATCAAGGAGAGAAGCAACTTAGAACTAAGGAGAAACTTCCTGACAATTAGAACAATTAACCAATGGAACAACCTGCCTCCAGAAGCGGTGAATGCTCCAACACTGGAAGTTTTTAAGAAGAGACTGGACAGCCATTTGTCCGAAATGGTGTAGGGTTCCTGCCTTGGCAGGGGGTTGGACTCAATGACCTCCAAGGTCCCTTCCAACTTTATTATTATTATTATTATTATTATTAAACAGGTAATCAAACTAACAGCACCTTTCACCTTTCACACAGTGAAACCTATCCACTTTTTCAGAAATCACTGGTTCAAACTCATCCCAGATCACACTATAAGAATGGGTCCAAAGCACCTTGGCAGACCTGCCCAGTCAGAGTCCACTTAGTTACATCTAACCCTTCAAAAATTAAAATCATACTATGTTCCCTACCAGACAAGATATATACATTCATTTTCCATTTCATCAGAGGAATATGTATGGGGAGCCGGAAGCTGCTCCATTTTTTAAATTTCCTCTTTGTTCCACCTATTTTATTAGCAGATAATTAATTTGGTATGGTATGTCCAAAACCCTCTCCATTCGATTTACCAGCTGCGGGCTGGACAATCATGATGTGAAATCCTAGTTTGCATTGAAATCTAATAACACTAACCCTGACCAGTCATGTCCAATTAAAAGAAACAAACCCCTCAGAAATTCAAAGTGGGAATATCTTCCATTGTATCTCCAAATACTCATGACGCAAAATTACACATACATAAACACATAGGTAAAACTGTATTTGGCATACTGTAAAACAATTTAGGAATCAACCAAAACAATTACTTTGCTTGTCTCCAAGACACGTTTTTGGCTTAGTTTTAATATTAATTTAACCATAGTCTATAACATCTCAGACCTATTCTCACATATACATCTAAAGTGTTGCTTGAAAGGAAAAAATACACAATGACTCTTGCCTGTGTGAATTCTATGGGGCTTAACTGAAACAGAACATGGAAAAATTTAAACTGAGCAGTTTTTATAATGACAATCATAGACGGAAAACTATATACACAAGCAAGCTTTGTAAATACATGCATACACTTATCCTCATAGAGCAAGTCAATAATCCTTCTTGTACTAAAGTGACATACACAATTTACACTTGCTTGCAAACTTGGTAGTCAGCCAGTCTCAGTATTCTGGTTCATCAATGTTCTGGACACTTCAATTACTCTTCTGCAAACAACTTTAGCTCCAAGCAATCAAACAACTGTAACCATTCCCAGCACAGCTCTACATGACTAATATAAACAAAACAAACAGACACTTCAGATATAAAAATTGCCCAACTCTTACACTTCTGATATATTACATTAATTCAATTTACTGTATACAAGGTGACAACAGCCCTTATGTTTTCTTTCCAGCAATCAAACTCAGCTCTCCAATTACCTGTTCCTGTTTCTCTCCAAATTCTCGCATGCATGAAGATTCTGTCCTTTCTAAGCTAAATTATTTTAGTCAGAGAAGGTTCCCAGCTGATTCTGAACCCATTCTTATTTCTCAGTTCTGTTGTTGGTAGATAATTGGAAAGAAGGAGTGCTAAGTGCAGGCCCCTGACCTCCTGACAAGAACAAAAATAGAATATATATTATTCAGTTATATAATATATATAAATGTCAAGGATCTCTCCAAATATACTCTTTGAACGGGCTTGACAGGAGGACCAATTTTAATTCCAAGTCCTAGTTTTTCCAGCCAGAGTTGTCTTGTAATGACCAAATTGATTGTCATGCCTCTACCAGAGAATCATCCGGGTTACCATTTGTCACAAAGGTGTCACTTTGGGGTGTTTTATTCAAGTTCTCCCTGGGAGAGTTTTGAGAACATCTAGTGGCGAAGGATAGAATTTTGTGCCACTGATGGGAAGGGAAGGGGATAGATAAAACTGAAGATCTTGACTGAAGGAGTTCTGTAAAGCCAAAGAATTTATGGGTTGTCTGGAGTCATGAAGGGTTGTATCTAGAAAGGAGATACTGTAGCTCCTGCCATAGAAAAGTAAATCTTTTAGTGGACTGAATGAGAGTCGTTTTCAAGCATCAGAATCCCATAGGGTTATATGATTCTCCAGTGCCTTCCATACGATGATGCGAGGAGATAAATCTATCAAAAGATTATTTTACCTGTTTAATGGGCACATTAGTAGATGTTTGAAAAAAGATGGGTATCACGACATCAGCTGATCGTGATGAGGAGAAACAAGAGTAGAATCAGTAGCTCTACTATACAACTCAATACTTATTTTCTACAATGCTCTTATTTTAGTTATATCTTTTATCTAGCCGACATTCCTGATTTTTGCTCACAGATAGCAAAAATAAAAATCTTTGTCTGTCCAGAATAGCCAACTGGGTGGTTGGGAATAATAGCTGCCCCAATGCTTTTCTTAGCAATTTCTTTTTCTTCTTCCATGGCAGAAGAAAATAGTACTTTTACTATAAGAAAATTTGTTGAAATAAAAGCAAATTTTTTAAAGGTGGGTCAATAGGAGCAAGTAAGAAAAGCATCTCTTCTGGGATGGAAAAGGCTGCACTGCATTCATCACAGATTAAACCAAACGAATACAGCCCTTGGCCACTTTGGTTATCTGGGATTAGGCAGCTACATTAACTTGAGCTGGAGGTGTCTCCTACCAGTATGCTTAATTTGTGAAATTCTCTGCCTTTATCATCACAGAGTCAACAGTGCTCTTGAAACACAAACATTTATAAAATTGTGACAGTGATTCAAATAGATACATGTCAGTAATATGGAATAGCCATAGTTGCACACTGTACAAATCAAAAGGGTTTTGTTAATGATTTTATATTAGTAGAAAAAAAGTTTGAAATAGTTCAAGGATTATAAAAAGAGCAGATCTTAATCTATTTTCAATATTGTTTCATCACTACAATGGAGAACAATTATCTCAGTATGCATAAACTTTATGCAAACTTTAGAAACTAGACATTTTCTCTGAATATTATAAAAGAAACAGATGCTTCTCTTTCTGCTCCTTTTTATTTTCAGACATTTCTGGTTAAAGAATATTTTGTTCCACAACATGGACCCATTAGATCAGGAGTTTGGAAGTGAAGCACCATTTTACTGTATTTGCTTTTCCTAAAGAGACAAAACACCATGCAGTGTGCTTAATTAGCTGAGATTGGACTGTTTTTAGAAACCAATACAATATTAAGAGCAGACAATCTCTGCAGGACAAAAATGATGATGTAAATATCTGCATGTGATACAATGGTCTGGAAATAAAAACTATTTTGATTAGAACATATTAAATATATCTTTTATTTCTTGCCTTACCTATGCATCAACTATGACATTGCAGTAAACTTTTGACAAAGGAACAATAGATCTACCTCAATTATTGAAAATGTAAGTAAATATAAGTGATGTTTCTGATAATTATTCAATGTTAAACTTACAGAACATTTAAACTCACCTGAGATTTCAACATTCCACTCTTATCTTTTTATGTAGAAAATTATGAATTAAGAACAACTAACAATTAAAACAGACCAAAATTAAAAATCCAAAAAAGGCAATCGGATGCTACCACTGCCCTACCACTGCCCTACCATTTTTTTAAATGATTTGTGAAAAGTGATTAAGTTGGTATATTCCCAAGGTTAACCCATTTCCTTTGTTGGGGCTGCTGTCTTGAAAGGGATGCCTCTGGGCCCTTATTCCCTTTAATATAATGTGAAATGGGAACATTAAGCTCCATTGCAATGGTATAGGTAACCTGGGAAGTGAGCAAAGGACCAGTATTATTTTACCTGTGGACTTCCCTCCCCACCTCCTAAGGAATGAGACCATGCCCAACACTTATTCAATTTAAAAATGGGACAGAGCTAGATTGTGAGTAATAAAAAACATTTCCATAATCCTCAATAAAGGCTCATCCGGTATTTGAAGTAGACCTTCCTAAAAGAAGTTCTACTGCTGCAGAGGTAAACAAAAAGTTTATTAATGAGAAACTGATCCAACTATGGCAAAAGACTGATGATACTTTCCTCTTTTTTTAAAAATCATGTAGCATCTGATTTAAGGTGAAAACTATGTCTAAATAAGTGTCTACCTATATGTATGAAACCCAGAATGACCTGGGACAAGTCTATGGATGCCAGGGAGGTCATGGCATCTTGAACTTATTTGGATCTCACACCCTGGACATGGAGATTGAAACTCTCACTGCTAGAGGTCTGGAGGAGTCCAACACCAGCCTAGCTCTGAGGTCCATGAATTGAGGCAGGACTATTGCTGGACAGTACTGACAGATTTTGACAGTATATTTTCCCAGTCTTGCTGAATGTACATATGGTTTGCCTACTAACTCTTAGATTGAAATCCCTTTGTAATTCATAAATTTCAGGAGTATCCAAAGTGAGAGCAAAGATGCATTTTCTTTTTATATTTATGAAAACATTGTTTTGGAAATTTGATGGAGAGCAGACTTTGTTGATCAACTGAGATTAAACCAAAGTTTGCCAGTTATAGAATTTGCCAACATATTTCAGGCAGATGTCAGACATGTTGAAGGCGGGTGTGTGTGTGTAACTCTTTGAAGTAATAAGTCAATAAATTTTGCACCATTAAATGAGATAATTTAAAAATACAGGGACTTCAGAAGACGAAATGGTGAACTGAAGTCAGCTCTTGCTGAGAGCAAAGCTAATGACAGCAGCAGCAGAATGAAGAGCTGGTGAGTGGACTGGATCTCCAGAGAAGGAGGGGATTTGGGATCACCTACAAGTGCTCGGGACAGTTGCTCCTCATGAGGAGACCACAAGATAGCAGTCTTAGGTTCAGCATTCTGGAAAATGAGGGAACACCATCTTACCCCTTTTGTACCTTGGAGTCTTTATTCATGTAGGGTTCACATACTTCCTTTTCTAATTTCTAATTCCTTTGGGAAATTACTTGTTAACTGCTTTTCAACTATTAGGAACCTTTGGACCAACAGGTCTTAGAGCACTGGGTAGTTTCCTTTAATCCTTAGTGAGATAACTTTAAAACACGTTTAAGGACAAACATGGGAGGGGGCATAAACAGCAAATGACTGGTTAGAACATTAATTTTAGATAGTTACAAATAGATTAAGGCAGGGGTCTTCAAACTTGGCCCTTTTATGACTTGTGGACTTCAACTCCCAGAATTCCTCAGCCAGCGTACCTGCCCGAGGAATTCTGGGAGTTGAAGTCCACAAGTCATAAAAGGGCCAAGTTTGAAGACCCCTGGATTAAGGGTTCAGATACATTTGAAATAAAGTTTTGAAATTAATTCTAAGAATCCTTCCCATGAGAAAATGCTGTTTTTTTCCAATTGTTAAAAAAGTATGCTAGGATGGGACTTTAAACCTCATTTCATATTTAGAGCTGCAGTTTATCTGCATCTGCCACACAAAAATATCATGATTTTTGTTATCTTTTATTCTAATTGTCCTTTTTTCTGATATATGCACATAATAAATATTACTTTAAAAGGGAAAAAGAAAACAAATAAAATAGCTTACTCAACATGAAAATAATGGTTGCAGAAAAGAAACCTCAAAAACCAGATGGCTAACCTAAGACGTTCACAGAAGACCCAGAAGAAAATACACTTACATAATACTTCATGGATACCATCACTATCCTCAAGGATGTTTTGTTTTTAAGGATAAATAATATTTATTATTAATATTTAATATTTGCGCCCTGTTTATATTTCTTTTACAATGAGTCACAATCTAGCCCTGAAGTCCTTAACTAATCCTATGGCCTAGACAGAATCACTGTAATAAACAATCTTCTCTTGCAAACTAACATTGCACGAAAAAGCAGCAATGGTATAGCTATTAACATAGTAAAATTTATTCCTAATAAATAATATGAGTCATCAAGAATGAACAGCTGGCTTCTGATAGCTCTCTCAGCTCTTTGACTCTCTCCTCTAAAATTAGGAGGAGAAATTGCTAACAAAATACTGAATCTGCCAAGATCTGTAACCTTTCCAGGATTACTGACCACAGCAAAATTTGTGATTCCCTCTGCTACTGTTAGAAAAATATTGATTTCCTTTCATGTAACTAAAATGGGCTTTAAATAGCAGGGAACACATGGGCCCTATCCTGGTTTACCAGCATTTACATTTCAGAGGCAAAATATTTAATCAGAAGCAGGGAACGTCATAAAAACCTCAACAGAACAACGCAACAGCATTAAATGCTATCAAAAGAAAAATCAAAACTTATAAATCTTCTATTATCATGGAAACTACCCTCTTACTCCCTTTCTGCATTTCGTAGAACACTGCTTATTCTTCAAGAGAACAGCATGCTGACTGCAAGTCAATGTATGTATGCATCCATAGAGATGATACAGACACGGGGATCAAGGTAGCTAGTTTTCATTTCATTTTAACTGTCTAAGAAAAATGCATATTTATTTTCTTTCAAAAGAGAACAGGGTTTAAAAGAACACTTTGTTTTGGAGTGGTACATATCATGATTCAGAAAAAGAAGAGACTGGGATGTTCGGCACAAGGTTAAAGTTCCTGAAATCCTCTTCTCTCCTCTTCATTTTCAAATTAAAAATCATCGTCACTGCTAATGTTTATTAAAGTAATGTTTGAAAGCACATACTGATTCCTTCTAAAACATCATAAAATGGTAGGACTAAAGAAGGACTTCAGCAATTGGAGGCAGACCTTTGGGGATCATCATAATTTGTTATTTCTCTCAGTAAGGAGAAGATTTATTGGAGCTAAACCAGGGTTGCACATGGGGCACCTACATAAATGCATCTGCAACTCTTTAAAGCAGCCATGTCCTTTTTAGGAACCACATGACAGCTGCAGAGGGCAGCTAATGATCCTGGATGCTTAAGAGAGATGTTTGCCTTTCTATGCTGCCTGAAACCATTTTTCCTCATTACTTGCAAAGTTCTACAGTTATAAAAATGGGATACAGTATGCTTCCATGCTTAATTTATATAAATCACAGAATTCAGATTTTTCTGGTACCAGAAAAGCTTTATATAAATTAAGTTAAGTATACTGTATATCAAATTAAAATCTTAGTCATATGTTTCAGGACATGAGGCCATCAAAAAAGAAATATATATACTTCATAATCTAGAGCCTAAAACAGATTAAGATAAAATAGCTCTAGATTATGAAGTATATATTTTTCTTTTTTGATGGCCTCATGTCCTGAAACATATGACTAAGATTTTAATTTGATATACAGTATACTTAACTTGGCACTAAGCCTCACAAATGCAGTTTAGATTTAGTTTTGGGCAGACATTTATGGAATTCCATACTGGAGTTAATAATATTTTATTCCAATACGCATATGTCTTTATTTATGGGGAGGAAACATCAAGATGTCAAACACAAATCAAATACAAATGCTCAATACTATCTAAAATCAGAAAAACAATCCAGCTCAAAGAATAAACAAAAACACTATGCACCACACCATTAATCCTAAGCCAATGCAACAATATTTTCCAATAACCCTGACCCTACTACCTAACCCTATAACCTTAACATGTATTAACCTAAGACAATAAATTATAATTGTTTCAAACCAGAATGTCACAGGAATGCTATCTGAAAAATAAGCTTTCTGGAATGGTTGCATGCCACTTTTGAATAGCTCTGACTTTCTAAATGATTTCTGCAATGATGTGGCAAAAATATGATTTCAGTTTCTTAATGTATTTTCAATAGCACATAGTCGCAACATAGATAACGGAAACAGCTTTATGGTGATTTTTGCCCAGCGTTCTATGAAAGTTCTTTTACTTATATAATGAGATACTTGGGTCTTTTCTTGACTGTACTCTTCTAAACACCTGAAACAGACTATGAGAGGAGACACACATTGGAGGGGAATCCATATACATGTGAATAACTAAGAAAGAAAAGTCAAATTGAAACAAAGGGATCCAATAGAAATACACATACCAGTACAGATGATATCCATAGCATGCTACACAATATACAATCATGCTAACAAGTATTAATAATATGTTTTTTTTAATGTTTTGGAAAGACAAACCTGTCAGGCTTACAATCAACAATAAGGAAATTCTCCTGTTTCATCACTTGAATTGGGCACATATATTGACTCCACTTACAGAAAAGAAAATGTGTGCAAGCAAGTGAAAGAAATATTAATAGGATGAGGCCAGCCTTATTGTGTTTATCTAAGAGTCCTCTGCCCATTTCTCTCTCCAGCTCTATCACGTTCTCTTCATTTATGGTATTTGAAACAGTGGCATCTAGCCAACGAACTATTGCTGAAAGATCACATGTGAAATTGCATGTGAAATTACAATTTCCAATTAGTAGGACAGTACAGTTTCTGTCATTTCATTGGATCTGCTGTGAGATCTGTCACAGAAGAAGCAAGACGATAGTGTTCATGGTAGTAACATTAGGAATGAGACTATCAAGACTGGAAATATTAGTTCTGAGGTTTGATTATTATGTCATTATGTCAATACTGTAGATCTGAGTTACCTTCCTGAGCTTGAAGAGAACAGTCAAATAGAAACAATGTTCAAAATTCTTGTTTGTGTTTGTCCTTCCTGCTCTAACTTATGGACTTTCCTGCTTCCAATCCTTCTGGGGAAGAAGAAAAAGTTTGAAGTAGAATGTATTTTGGAGTCTTGCAATGGGAAGGGCAGGATTGAATATTTGACTGACTGGAAGAGCTACCCAGACATAGGATTGTTGTGGTAAATAGCAGAGAACACATCTCCTTTCACATATCTGAACATCTAAGCTATCTGAGAGATTGTACAATCAGATTTTGTCATTTGCCAATACCTAAAAAAGAGGGAGAAGGATTTGTTTGGGAAGGATGAAAGACACATTGGTATGACTAATAAGAAAGAGACGGACATCGAAGATGAAGACAAAAAGAAGGATTATGGAATGAAGGAAGTTCTTGATAAAGTAGTAGAAATGGAGATTTTCTCTCCTTTCTAATGTTGGGGGGAAATCTCATGCACTTTAGGTGAAGAAAAGACAGAGATTTCCCTCTCTTGCTTATTTCCTTTCTCAGAAGCGAGGTGTACAGAAGATCGAAGGGGCAAGCTTGTGAATTCCAGGCAATCAGATAATGTGATAGGGCAGAATACCCTCCCGCTACCCAGGGTCAAATGAAGCAATTGAAAGAAGAAGAAGAAAATAACAACAACAACAACAATAGATAATTAGAATGATAACAGATCCTGATCCTTCTAGTCTCTCCTCTACTTCTCTAAATGGAGGAGGGATAAAACAGAGAAGAAAGTGTTAGGTATAGCTGGAGACAGGAACCAATGGTTTCCAAGCTTAAGAGAACTGTTATGTTAACAGAGCCCAGCCCCTCATGTAGCCTTGAAGAAAATGGCCAAATATCCATTGACTCAAAATGTGGGGGGGGGGGAGCCTAGGACTTAAGCCTTCGAATACAGATCTATGTAAAACACTTATTGCCATGTAACACAGATCTTCTGTTGTTGGTGGGTTCATTCCTGTTTGCAATGAAGTCACATCAGAGAATATCCTATCAAATAACTTATTGAAAGATAAAGTACTGAGAGTCTGGATGTACATTTTAGGCACAAAGATATATCAAACTGCATTTGAAATTTGGTTACTCAGAAAATGACTAGCAGAGAGAGAGAGAGAGAGAGAGAGAGAGAGAGAGAGAGAGAGAGTGTCAGGGGGGAGAATGTGAGCACTAGGATAGAAACCATCCTTAGATATTTCATAGAAAAAGAAGGGAGATCATTCCATTCTTTGTCAAAAAATGTGTTTTCAACAAAGGCTTTTCTATGGGGCTTTATGGTTAAAAGTGCACATTTCTTGTTTCAGATGTAAAACCAATAAGAAAGGTTTCTCACAACGGAACTGTGTATGTCGAACAGCAGGGGAAAAGCCAAACCCACAAGATAGCATACATAAAATAGGTTTTCATGGGATTGTATACTATCTTGAAACTTGTGAACAGACAGTACAAACATGTTGCAAAATAAATGTAAACATAAATAAAATTGGGAGGGGCACAGTATGAGATACTTCCATTCCAAGCTGCCTAGATGCCATATCTTGCTTATTTTTCGTTACATTCTATTAGCTGTCTCAACCAGTAATTTATGTTCTTTACAGTTTACTATGAATATCTTTACTTAAACTGTGGGAAAATTGCACAAGAAGAAAAACCAAAAAGGATAATGATTTTTGGCTGACTTAATAATGGCTTTACAATGTATTATGCTACCAGCTGTTTCTCCAGAAATGTTTAAAATAGCTTTTTAAGCAGGGTAATATGGAGTGAAACTGATCTGAAATATGGTCTCCTTTCCATTTAAACAGCAAACACATATTGGAACACATCTTTCTTTAGAAAACAATTTGGAATTTTGTGTGCACTTGTGGTGACATGATGACTAAGATGACCTAAGTTTGAGAAAGGACCCTTTAGAAGGAGGCCTTGAGGGGGACAGGAAATGGGGGCATGCAGGTTGCAGCAAATTCTCATACTTCTGGCAATAAGGTATGCCATTTCACAATAACTTTATAACAATTATTTCATTAATTATTTTAACTGCAAAGCAGGTGATGGGTTTTACATGTGCAAATAAACGTTATTTAATAACATGAAATATATATATTGATCCTTATATTGTAGAGCAGGGATGTATAACATATGATCCTAGAACCGAGGACTATAAATATGTGTTATTCATTCATGTTAAGGCAGCTAGGAGGCACACAACAGGACCCTAATTTAAATGCTAATGTAATGTAAATAAAAAGAAGCAATAATCCTTGGCACTAGATTAGCTGCTTAAAATGTATGGAATCTTTTTTCAAACTGTTAAGATATCCGAGGTGCTGGTTTTATAGGAGAGTTTGACCTAAATTCCCACTTGCGAGACTCTAGTGGCAAGCCCCTTCTGTACTGCTGCTGAGAAAGTGCAAATATTTCCCATATATCTTATGTTTCAAGAATAAACTCCACTGAAGGTTGAATTTCTTTTGCAAGTTCCAATTTAACTTATTTTGAATATCACCATAGCATTTTATAGAACAGTAATCATTATGGTATTTGGATGCACATTTGCAATTTAAATTTGAAAACTATATTGTTGTTATTGTTGTTGTTAATTGCGAAGTCGTGTCCGACCCATCGCGACCCCATGGACAACGTTCCTAAACGTTAAATACGTTATTAGGAAGCAATATATGTTATGTAAATCCTTTTTTGTCACTATGGCAATATTGTGTATTCTCATTGTCCTGGCTAAGATCAAGTGTGGTACTGCATAGAAAAAACAGTGAACTTTGTAACATGAAACAGCTACATGAAATTAGTGCAGAAGAGGGTCATGTGGTGTTTATTACCTGATGAATGTTTTAATTTCGTGACATTTCTTTACATGATATTAAACTAGGGAGTCAGGAATTCCAAGAAAACACTCTAGCCAAAAGCTGAATCAACTACTGATAGTTTGTTCTCTTAAATGTTAGTTCTTCTTCTTTTGTATTTTAACTTCTTTTGTATTTTAACTTTGGTCCAAATATGACCAAACAAAGAATCTTTTCATGCCATCATTTCGGCAAAACTAATTCAGCTAAATACATTTACTTTAAAACTGCACTTGCATATTGGCAAATAAAGCTACTGAATGCTAGATGTTTGGAAAACCAATATCGCGTCTTAGTTTTATGAAAATTAGAATTATCAAAATAAATAGGATGAAGTTTATCCAGTATTAGAAAGGTGAATTGACAACTAAAATTATTTGTGGCTAATAACAGCAAATGCAAGAATTGGGTTGCTATTTTTTAAAAAGAATAATTCTTTGTTTCACATATCTGCTCTGCCTTTTAGGAAGTGATCCCTGACTAACCTCCAATTTACTGTTGGAATGACTTCCAGCACATTAGCAGCCATGAAAACGTATACCCTATGACCTGCAATTTGCTTGTCTTGCCTCCCAATAAGTTTCTCCCAATTTAGACCCCCCAGATGTATTGGATCAAGTTTCATAATTTTCCACCAGTCACAGTCTTGAGTTTGAGGCACTGATGCCTCACTGGAGAACCTCTCTATTTCCCTTATGCTCCATAGATGCTCCAATCCAAATTTCCCTTCTCTTTCCCACCTCAGAATAATTCTCCATTTTACTGTCAGCATCTTCTACCAAAGGGTAGTGCTCTAGATAACAGACAAAAGCAATGGTATAGGCTGGGCCATACCAGATGTCTGGCCCACTGCATTTATCTCTATTCATTAACAGATATTTCTGTCCCCTCTTTCACCCCTTTTAACAAATATATTTCTTTCCCTTCACTGCTTAATATCAAGAATAGATTTCACATCTCGAAACACCTGTTTATTCACATGTGAACCTTGAACTTTTGTGTGTTTTTTAAATTTGTTAAGATTTAATTCTGTACTACGACTTATAATTGATTTTGGCAGACAGATCTGTATGTATTAGCTTAAAGGTACAGCAATCTATCATGAGATTTTGGAAGAAGAATAGACTAATTTAAACAAATGTTATCTTGCCTGTGGTTAGAAATAAGTGCTTGAAATATTAAGCTGGTCAGAAGAGCCCTGCATTTTCTAAGACTGTAAACCTGCATGAATGGGTAAAAACAAACTTTTAAAATGTAGTTCATTGTTCATACAAACAGGTCCTATTTTAGTTTTCCCTCTACAGTATAGTTATTTTTGGAACAATGAACAAAATAGAAAGAGATACTCTCTAGCAGAGTTCAGTATACACAGTAAATTCTTTTACATCACTTTCAATCATGATTGCTAAAAACCCAAGTCATTTCCATTTACCCACTTTTAAAAACAAAAGAGATTTATGATAATAACCCTTGGGCATATCCAGCATGTCAGGTTGCCCCATTAGAAGTACAGGCTATCAACCTTTTATGGAAGGCAGGAATGGATGCTGTCATCTTCTACTTGCCCCAGTCCACCGCAACACGGCCCTCACCCATGTTTTCCCACTTTTGAGTTGAAAGTAGCATTTTCCATCTATCCAATTTACCTGCTGCATTTTATTTTCTTTTAAGAAAATTATTGGCAATTGCAGTGAAGCAGGAATACACCTTTACTTGGCTTCATGGGTCACTACCTTGTAGATCTACTGCTCAGATAAATGTTATAGAACTATCGAAATAGAAGTTACAGCCGACCCAAAGAAGCTAAATTTGGGGAAAAACTAGTTGACCCAAATCTGACTAGTTGCCCAGTGGGAAATTTCTAACAATCTTAAGTAGACTCTATTTAACTTGCATAATGAAATAAACATAGACTATAGATGTACTTAATGAATAATTAGCAAATGAAAGTAATGAAAGACTGAAACAGTACTGAAGAACTCTCACTAGAAAACTTTACTTTTACATCTATACTTGGCTTTCAATGCAGCATCTGGGGCACAATTTGCTCATAGTTCCCTCCAAGTGCCCACCAAGACTCCCTATCTCATCTATCAATGGACACCTCCAAAACAGGACTCATTATGTCTATAACATGCTGTCAAAATTCCAAAATGCCTATAAACACATACAAAGCCAACAAAAGTTGGGGAACTATTGCCAACCTCTTTATATTTTTATTAGCATGAAAACTGGATTAACTAATCTAAGAATACTGAACAATCCTTGCTTACAGAAGACTATTGAAACCAGAATAACTGGGTTAAGGTTTGGTTTGGGGTTGGTTTTTTTTTTTTGTTTTTTTTTGAGAAACCACAATAAAGATGGCTGGATATCTCAACAAAGATATTTGGTTACTTTTGCAGCAGTCAGTTAACTTATTTGTTGTTCATTTCTATCATTTATTTTTGTGACCATCAAATAAATTAATTAAAAGGCAAATAGAAGCAATAGCTGTTCTGATAGATATAAGGCAAATTGCCAGTCAGGTATGAGATCAGTGGACAAATTAATGAGTTGTGAAGAATCTGTTTCATAAACAAGTATAATCTGGGAATAAGTTAGTAAAAGTAAACAAGCAGTCTAGACATGCAGAAGAAATACCTCATTATTATTTCTAGAAATGATAAGTTCTTAAAGAAACCATCTGTCAAATGTGTATTTTAAAAAACACCCTGTGTAAGTGCTTTGGGAAAGTTGAAATCTTGAGATACCGATTCCTGGTCCGATCAGCTTACAGGAAGTGACCTGGTGGCCTACGCACCCTAGTTGTTTGTTCTTTGAAGTCCTTGAGCCTTTTATAAATGTTGGGCAGCATATTTTCTGGAAAATGGATTGTGACCTTTTCCAAACAATGCAGTAGTAAACTGGACATTTCCCAGGCTGATAGTATTACTCTACTACCAGACCAATGTTAACTGAATCCTCGCTTATTTTCTAAATGCCAGAAGTAACAAATTTAATGCCTCATCATGAAAGTCTCTTTTCTCCTGTATTTTAACTAGCAACTGCAGACCAACACCCCAGGCAGGATGCCCAAATGACAAAATGTGCATTGTGACATTATGATGTAAGTTCTACCCTTTCATACTTGGATCATGATTTCACACACGACTATGTAAGGGGCAATTTTTGCATTGTGATATTGGACTTTGCACATTTGGTCACTTGTTCATACCATCCCCACAAATGATTATGCCATCTAAACAAACAGTTCAGTGGCACAGTGGTTAGAATGCAGTATTGCAGGCTAATTCTGCCAACTGCCAGATTCTCACTGGGTCAAGGTTGACTCAGCCTTCCATTCTTCCAAGGTCAGTAAAATAAGAACCCAGATTGTTGGGGACAATATGCTGACTCTGTAAATCGCTTAGAGAGGACTGTCAAGCAATGTGAAGTGGTATATAAGTTTAAGTGCTGTTGCTATTGAGGAAGGTTGTCATGCATCATAATCCTTGTAGGCAAAGCAATAGGAAACTTTAACTTACTGTAAGGTTTTCCACTTAGCCTCACAACTGCCCCAGCATTGCACAATAAAATCCATTCATTACTAAATTAATTAATCTTCCACAAAAGTACAAATCTATACCAGATGTTTTGTGAGATATAACCAAAGAAGATCAAAGATATTATAAAGGTGTACCAAAAGAGATAAGTTGTTTATTTACAGTATTTACTTACTTTTATACAGGTTTTTCAGTGCTACCATATTTCAAGCAATTACAGGTTTAAATATAGCACATTCATAAACATGTACAATGTAGGTAAGAGAATTCTGGTTTTATTGCTGTAGGAAAAAATAAATCTGTAAGCAGACATTTTCTGATTTACAATAAAGGTTAGAAACCACTGAGTATCAGTTCTTTAACTGATCATCCCATACTAATGATCTTTAGTCACCTTGGGAGAATAATTCTCAAGTGCTGGATGTGGTGTAGATCGGTACCTTTAATCCATTTATACAGGTGCAGCTGAGTTGAAACACACACATTAACTACACATTTGCTAGAGCTGTCACTGGAACCCAGCACTGTAGAATAAAAGAAGATTCCCAGATGCCTAGCAGAACAGACATTAAATGAATTATCCTCAGACTAAAAACATTGTTTGCCAATTCAAAAAATTAGAAAAATATGTGGACCTTGGAAGAAATAGTCAAGAAAATCATGCTGATTTCTGATGGTTTTGGATTTCAATTATTAATTTGTTTTTAAAAAGTTCTCCAACTTTATTAATTCATATTAAACAGCTTTCCTGGATTAAATTTCCAACTTCTCTTTGTAAAACAAATGTGCTTAATCAGAAAATTGGAAAAGCATATAATTAATAATCCCTTCTGGAGAACTGAAAGATAGGTCTTACCTGGAATAGAGTAAAGCTCAAAGTAGCCTATCCCTGATTTTGCACAATAATCAGATCTTTACAAGTCAATTAACAAGGCCTGATTATCAACCCCCCCCTCTTCCATGGTTGCTGCTCCTAACCCCCCCTCCCCCCCAAAAAAACCCCTGCACCTGGAATTCAGATGCCTCAAACATGAGGTTTCATTTATCTGCCATAGTTGATGACAGGTCTAGCTTCCATGTCTAATTGCCCTTTAAGGCCTTCTAAACTGGAAGTGTGTTTAACTATGTGTTTTAAATAACAAACAATGCCCTAACGTACAAAGATATAGTAAAATTCTGCTGATAAATATCAGTTGTTTGCTTAACAAATCTTAAAGTCTTGATGTATTATTTTCAGATTTTCAGCTACAAGGTATTTGTTTTTTATTTCTTTTCAGGATAGATTTTGAACTGTTTAGACCACAGTAATAATGAATTCTAAATAGCTAAGTTAAAATAAGCAGGGTATAACTCATAATAAATAATTAAGAAAAAGAAATTAGAAAACCTTTTCTTAATTCACAGAAATAAAGTGTTTTAAAAGTGAGTCCCTGGAGAATAACATGCAGGCAACTTGACAGCTGAAGGTGATTCCCTGGTCACATTATATAAATGTTAAAAACAGATACTGTTTTAGGCAGTGTGCATAACATGGGAATATTTCTCCTTACTTTGTCCTTTAAAATCCATATTTCAGACAAGTTAGTACTGAATGTCTTTCTGCCAACTGATTTATTATAGTGAGTTGCTAGAAAGCGTTTGTTGACTTAGAAAAGTAATAACAAATCTTCATTTGCACTGAAGGCAATTACTAGCTATTCTTACTAGCTTTTTAAAAAATCCCATAGTTCTAATTGCTAACGAAAAGTTATGGACTATGACCATTAATAATTTGATTAAGAGAAAATTATTTGCCCTCTGAAATTAATATGCTTTTTGCTTTTTGTTTGTTTTTGTATGTGAGCATGCGTAAAAACATTAATATCTTGCGTGTACTGTTCTTTTCCACAGCTTTCCTTATAATAGCAAAACATCTCTCCCATCTCCTTTCAGTCAGTACTGATTCTTCCATGTGGTTTTGGACACATAATACAATGCAATACAGAAATATCTGAAATATGAGAGAGGATGAATGTATGAGAGCAAAACAACAAACGCTAATATGAAATGTATTAAGATGTTTACTTAAGGAATGCAATACTATAGTGTCATCTTCAAAGAAGACCAGCTTCATTACATTAGTAATGTAAAGGACTTTAACTGTGGCTCTGAAAACATTGAGAGCTTTTGGGGGAGATGAAATGTGTGAAATCATTTGCCTTTTTATTTCACATTTTAAAAAATAATCAGAAATGGGGCCAGTTTATCTTCTTTGGGGAAGTAAAGGTTTGGGGGAAAAGAACCTATCTACTGTGCTTCTTTTAAGGAGAGATACAATAAAAAGCATCAAACGATTACTAGACTCCACCAGAAAGCACATCTGGGAGATAATGGCCTCTGATACCTCCTGGCCCCCAAATATTTAGCATTTTAAAAGCAGGGATTGTCAGCCAGTGAACCTTCAAATGTTGCTGACCTATAGATTCCACTGCTGGTTATATTCCTGAAAGCATTAGTTCAAAAACATCTGGAGAGCCACAGTTTCTCTCATTTCTATTTGAAAGATTAAGATTTAGCACACATAATTAGATCCAGAAACAAATCAGAAGCTAGTGTGGCTAATACATGTGATGAGTAAAAAAAGTGTACACCAGAAACACATTAATTATTTAACTTTGCATTTTATATAGCATCTTAACTTTTATCTTTAAAATATTCTCTAATCTGGCATATTGAGATGCATTTAACCTATGCATTATTTGTAAGATATAATAGAGAAAATAATCCAAATCATCTTCAATTAATTCAATGAATGTGGACAGAATTTTGTCTCATATATGTCAATTTCTATGAGTAACACTGACAACTTTGAAAAGTCAACATTAGCAAAAGTTGACTTAATCATATAGGTGAACCTTGACTTATACAACTCAGAATTTCATTTGTAAGTCATTGCAGTCCATGTGACTGGACTCAATTTTATAACTGTTTTATGACTGTATTAAATTTGTATGCCACCCAAATCTCAGTGACTCTTTGAGAGGGATCATGGTTTCTTGCCTATGACTATTCTCAAAGTGTTATTCCACTGAAATTAAAAAAAAATCCACAACTCAGTATCATTCCACTGCAAATAAATAGGTTTTGCAATATTGATCCTTATATGTACATTGAAAACTGATACTGAACATGACAATAAACTCCCAGTTGAAAGGGAGAAAAACTAGAACTCAGAGACCGTGTAAGACCATCTTCCAGTTATGCAAACATTGCTAGCAAAACTCAGAGAACTCAAAAAGGAAATGATGGTCTCCAAAGTTTATTATTTCCCATTGTAGTGAATGTGTTTATTTTGCACTGCTGTTTAGATGCACACTATTTCTTTTCCTAGAACGTTAGATAAATAAGGTTTTTTTCCTGAGACCTCTGCAAACAGTTCTGGTTGTAAGCGCACAAGCAATAAGTACCAGATCCCACCCTGGGTGGTTCTGAGACAATGCCTGCTCATCAAGGACATAGTTTTATCTGATGCCAAAAAGGAAAAGGGTTGGGAGGGACAAAGAGTGTTTTAGATTCACATCTTCTCTTTTTCCCGTTTTTTGCCTCTCGGCTGTCATGCAGTAATTTTTCCTTATGCCCATTTGTGCCATGAGTTTCACACCAAAGACCATTTTATAAATGTGAAATTTAAACCAGCAATCTGCTTTTTTGTTTCACAGTTACAAGCTGAGCCAAATAGATTAAGTATGGCCATTAGAAATCTTACAAAATATTTTCCCAGTTCTTAAAAAGAAAAAGAAAAGTTAATTAGGATGGGAAACACATTTGAAATTACAGGAAGAAACAGATTTGAAAACAAAATTATCTCATTGTCAGAAATCTAAGACCAGATAGGAAAAGATCATACAGTAGATTTTACTAACACTTATACATAATATACACATATTAATATGTCTATTTCATCACTCAACTCTGGTTTTTTAGTCTCTGAAAATGCCAATGTCAAAATAGATTGAATCAAAATACACTTATCATTTTAAAAGATTGTATAGCATGCAATTCCTCTGGTAGTACAATCCAATAAAATAACCACTAAATATAGTTATCACTGACCACAGTGCAAGAATGAAATGACTAAAGCTTGACCACAAAAATGCACTGTACTGCATTTTGTTCTGCATTTATTATTTTAATTGACTAGAAATAGCTTCCACATTTCATCAGTTCTCCTTAAAAAATAGAAATAAAGCAGATAAAACTACAACTGGTAGGGAAAAGATTAAACCTAATAATGGGAAAAACCTGACTACATAAAAAAACTAGAGTTATTATTTCCTTTTAAGAATGCCTGATTGGGGAAAAATTTAAAAAACAAACAAAACAAAGAAGATATGAGAAACAAAATGTTCTACTATGACTACTGTAAGTATGATATAAAGCAATGAAATAATATGACAGAAACAATTTTGAGATCAGTCTACTATGTACTAAAATTTGATATTTCAAGTATTAAGGAGTCAATTTTATACCATCCTAGAATATGGCTTAGTTACACAGAGCACTAAGCTGTGATTGAATTCAGACATGTAGGCTATTAACTATGATGCATCAACTATGACACAGCATCACCTAACTAACTTTGGCTGCTTTCAAAAAAGTTAAATAGGGTTGGATCTAGTTGGTACTTGCACAGGACTATAATTGTTTGTGACCTGCCCAATCACCAACCTCTGTGTACTTTATTGTAGTTATTCACTGAAGTAAAGCTGGAATTCTTGAGAAATAAGGCTATATGTGATACTACAGGGCATTAAACTGCCATGTAGCACACTTATATTCCTGGTTTTAATTAATTGGGCATGTTTTTTAAACCCTTAATATTGCAGAAATGTTTTATTAGTTTCACACTAATATACTTTGTGTTATCACTTATTTACTTAGAGGGGGTGCCAAATGTTATTATTAGCATTTTATTGCATCAGCCCACAGAAACTGCTAACCTTGAATGGACAAGTGCATGCATTGTATGTAATTATAATTATCCTAGTACATAATAGAACAAGACTAGATTATAGAATGGAAACAATGTTAAGATTAGAAGCTATGTTGTTTTTGTTGTTGTGCTTTTGTGGGTCATCCACACTTAAATGTAGTCTTACGTATGGGAACAGAGCCTTCAAAACAATTGGCAGATTAATCTGGCAAAAAACATAAGAAAATGAACAAAGGAGATGTCTTTTCTTTTATACCCCTTGGCACTTTTAACTTTTAAATTTATAAAAATCCCAGGAATGAAAATAAGGATTATATGTCCTCGCAGAAGTAGATCATGCGAAGTCTAGAGCATGGAGAATATTTCCCTGCTCAAGCCTGCCACCCAATTGGTCCCTTGTGGGAGAAGGGAAACTTTCAGAGGCAGGCTCTAAATCCTTCACTCAACTCCAGATGGCTTACATTATCTAAAGATGAAACCCTGCAGTACTTTGGGGGACAGAATTGCTTTAATTACAGTTAAAATTACAATGACAAATTTTATTCTCTTGTAGGAGGAGTATCAATCCCCCTCATCCTATCAACAATCTGAGGAAACCTCAAAAATGAATGCAAAAAGGTTTCTTTTTCTAGGTGACATCCATAGTACATAGTAGACATAGGAAGTAAACCATTCAGTCTTAAAAATCAAAGAGAGCATAGTTTGTGCGCAAAGTATATCATACCATTGCAGGATATAGTTACTGTATGCAAATAATTAACATATTTATTGCCTAGCTGGCTGGCTGGCTGGCTGGCTGGCTGGCTGGCTGGCTGGCTGGCTGGCAGGAGAGATTTTTCTACTCAGACCATATTCCAGAAATGCATCCAAGATTGGAATTTAAAATTGATTTAACTTCAAGAATGAGAAACTTCTGACTATATTTTAGTAAAAAAAAACACATAATCACTTTGTAAAGGAGATTGTTTTGGATTCCGTACCAGGCGGATTGTAGTGATATTGGCTTGATTCTAAACTCCCTGATGCTTTTAAAATCCTATAACTGTAGAGATATGTATAGAATGGTTTTATGTGTCTTTTTTTAAGAAGTAAAGCTGACTTCGGATTTTGCTATGTGGTAATAGCAGATAATTAAACACAACTACCAGGCTGTAACCTATTAGAGACATGATCTACTCTAAAACAAATGTTATTAGATTTGTTAACCCTACTTACAGTAAGCCTCCAAAATTAGGGCATACAGTAAGCTAGGCAGGGCTAACTCTAAGATCATTAACTTAAATGACCAATATCAACTTCCTGTCTGTAAAAAAAGCATTTAAAATGCAACTATAATAAATGTAAATAATAAATGTGAACCAAGAAAAAAAATGAATAAAAGTAATAAGTAGCTGTGTTTTCAAAAAGCCACAAAAGTAATTTCAGACCAATTATATTTATATTTTATTTTATTTTGCTTTATTTTCTTTCTGCTCATGTTGTAGTATGCAACTCTGGGCAGCTAACAACAATAATAAAAACACAAACACTACACGAAAAGAAAAGAAATAAAGAATTTTTTTTAAAACACCTCCATTACTATACTCATTCATCATTTCGATATCTGGCTCCAACCTCACTCTTCCAATGCCTGAGGAAAATGCCAGCTCTTCACCAATTTACTGAAGGCTAAGTGGGTGGTGGTTTTCTGGATCTCAAGTGAAAAGTCTTCCACAGGGTAGGGACTGCTACAGAAAAGACACACTTCCTAGATCTGACTATCTGGCAACATTTAAGGGAAGAGACCTGGAGTGTGCACACTCTATCCAATCTAGTGAAACAAGGAGATAGCCTGAAGGAAAGGTGATCTTGCAGATAACCTGGCCTTGTACCATGTAGGGCAGGGGTAGTCAACCTTGGCTCTTTTATGACTTGTGGACTTCAATTCCCAGAATTCCTGAGCCAGCTTAGCTGGCTCAGGAATTCTGGGAGTTGAAGTCCATGAGTCATAAAAGAGCCAAGGTTGACTACCCCTGATGTAGGGCTTTAAAGGTGATAACCTTGAATTGTACCAAGAAAGAAACTGGGAGTCAGTGCAGCTTGTGCAGCAATAGTGTAACATGTGCAAGCTGAGAGGGGGCAATACTGTATGAGCTGCTGCATTTTGAACCAGCTGAAACTCCTGAGTGGTCTTCAAAGGCAGTTCCATATAGAGCAAGTTGCAACAGCCCAACCAAGAAGAGCCAAGGCATGAGTGACTACTAAAAGGCCTCCTGGTCCAGGAATGGACACAATTGGTGCATGAGATGTAGCTATGCAAAGATATGGCTGCCACCAGTTCCTTGAGTAGGAGTTTCAAGTCCATTCAAGTTCAAAATAGAGGATCTAGCTAATACAAACATATTATTCCAGTTCTTCCCCATATACATTGACCGCCAGTCTATTTCTGGACCTAATTCAAAGTGCTAATTAGTCTAGTCTAGTCTAATCTACTCTTTAAAACCCTAAATGCTTTAAGATCAGGTTATCTGTAACAGTTCCTGAGCCCATATATTTAAATAATCTGCCTTACAGATTCCCTCAGCAAAGGAGGTGAGATAGCCTCTACAAGAGGGAGAGCTTTTTTGGTAGTGATATCCCATTTATGGAATTCGCATAGCTTGATTAGCAGCCACCCTAGCATCATTTCAGTGCCAGGTGAAGAACTTTTATTTTTCTAGCTTTTAATCTAACTTTTAATTTTTAGCTTTTGAATGATGCCTAATTTTCTTCTCTGGTGTTTTGAAGAGACTCCACAAGTTTGAAATTGAATTGGCATGCTTAATGGCAGGACCATTTCAGTGCAATGAAACAAATAGTGTTTAGAAATGAAACATTGGAACATTTAAAAAAATAATCAGTGTTCCAAATTACATTAGATTTTGTTTGTTTGTTTGTTTATCTTAAATTCATATCCAGGGATTCCAAAATCGAACATCAGAAAGTAAGATTAGAGGTTTACAAATTCATGCAGGTGGCACAAACAACATGCTTCACTTGACTTCATTAACAGAATAAACTGCATTTGGGATAATCAAAGCCAGGAAATGGTCAATATGAACTTGTGTTTTGACTCAGCTTCTGTTCAAATGGCATGCTATGTGTTGCAGCAGGAGTCATCCCTCACACTGGGCTGTTATCACCATCATCCATCATCATCTCCAATAAAATTACAAAAGTATAACAACTAAAACCAGCCAATTTACAGTCAACAAAACAGCAAAATTAATTAAAACTGCAGTCCCACAGCCTGTCAAAACTGCCAATAAAATAAAATAATTAAAAGGAATAAAAATCTATACAATTAAAACTATATATTATTTGTCAGACTAAGAATGCTATTTTACAGAATTAGGCTATGGTCAATTTCTTTCATTTCAATCAAACTTGAAATAAATGTAAGGATTAATTTGAAGAAATCTAAGGAACTAATTACCTAATATAACATCCACTCTTCCCTGAAAGGAAGAAGCCACAGTCAAAAGTTTCCATGAGGTTTCACGAATTATCTCCCTCCCCCCCCAAAAAAAAATTATACCAGGAAATGAGATAAGAAAAATGATATCGAGTGTTGCAACATAAGATCCTGATTGAAAACAAAAGTAGTACTGAGCCCTTAGTCTCATAAGAAGCCAGTGTAGAGTTGTATACAAAAGAATAGGAATTTAGAGAACGTTCACATTTAGTAGACTGTTACAACAGTGCAGACATGAAACGACCAAAGCTTGCACCAGGAGCCCCATTGCATAAATTATCAGAAAGCAGTGGATTCATCAGATGGAAATTGTAGGATTTTGCCATCACTGCTACAAATGATTGCAAGGACAGTCTATTATTCAATGGAAACTCTAAAATGAAGAGCTTAAATATGAGTCAGTGAACAGCTCTATCTATCTACGGTATCTATCTATCTATCTATCTATCTATCTATCTATCTATCTATCTATCTATCTATCTATCTATCTATCTATCTATCTATCTATCTATCTATCTATCTATCTATCTATCTACTGTGAGAGGGATCTCGGAGTCTTAGTGAGCTAGCAGTGTGCTGCAGCTGCCAAAAAAGCCAACACACGGCTAGGCTGCATTAACAGAGGGATAGAATCAAGATCACGTGAAGTGTTAATACCACTTTACAGTAGTGGCCAAAATTGTGGAAACCTTTTGGGAAAAGTGTACAGTAGAAATGCCACCTTTGGTTAAGTTTCCACCAATTTTTCTTCTAATTTCTTTATAACTGTAGCCTTGTTTACTTAATAATACTATTTTACATCGCTTTCTGGGCAACCAGTCAACTCTTTGCACCATTACTTTAATT
Organism: Protobothrops mucrosquamatus; assembly: GCF_001527695.2. NCBI lineage: Eukaryota > Metazoa > Chordata > Lepidosauria > Squamata > Viperidae > Protobothrops > Protobothrops mucrosquamatus. The sequence continues at coordinate 54,996 of NW_015388768.1, forward strand.
TTATTACGCTGTACAAGCTCACTAAATGAAAGAACACAAAAAAACCCAACCAATTTGATAGCGATCACATAACATACTGACAAATGTCCTCCTCTCAGCTTCAATACATGACATCAATAACTGAATCCTACTGTGATCTGATTGGCTCTCTAACACTCATGCTTATTGGCTACAATCAGATGAAGGAAAGCTACATGATATCAACCTAAGCAAGTTGTGCTTCCTTTTTCTGGTTATTTGGCTATAACCTTTCATAGAATACAGTACAGATAATTGAACAAACTTTGTTGCATTACATTCTTGATTAAATTATCTTTCCATTAATATATAATTTTATGGTACTACTCCAAAACAAAGTGGTGTTATTAGCCATCAAACCATTTGTCTGAAATGGTATAGGGTTTCCTGCCTGAGCAGGGGGTTGGACTAGATGACCTCCAAGGTCCCTTCCAACTCTGTTGTTATTATTATTATTATTATCTTGGAAACTGAATTTGGACAGCCTTTGATCAACTCTGGTGAGTATCTACTATGAAGGGTCAAGCCCATCATATGGAGTTGCCAACCAAGAAAGAAAATAGAAGTCATTCAAAAAGAGGAAAACCAAGAAAAAGCAAAGCTGCTAATGCCCGGGGTGCTTCTACCGAGAGACAGAAGCATTTGATGGCCCATGGACAGATTTTGCAACATCACTGCAAGTGACCAATGCTGTACCTTGGCCATTCAGATATCATTTCACACCTGAAGTAGTGAAATGTCCTGCACAGAACCTGTACTGAAAGGGGTCCCTGCGGTGGAAGTTGAAAATATGGACTGCAAAATGGGAGAAAGTGAGTGAGAAAAATAGGGTCGGAGTCATATGTAGGATGAAATTAGGAACCAATAAGGGACTACTATATGGACAGCAGCCCTTCTGAACTAGTCCTTCATGTCCTAGATGAGCTACTCTTTACAAGTACAAGCCAATGCTTTCATGTACATAGCATTTGTAGTTTATGTGTAACGGGGGAAGAAAACTACTATCTATTCCATCTCCTCTACCATTGGAATTACAGACTCCATGGTGCTAACAGTAAATGACAGGGCTAGTTGTTTGGTACAAGAAAATAATTTTGATACTGGCATATTCCCAGGCTAAAGTTTGATGCTGTTATTTTGGAATTCAGACTGGTGGTCTATGACTATTTAACATTAATTCAAGACATCCAGAAGACTAACTATGTTACTTTGCTTAGGCACTGCTTTCATCTAAAAGTGATAGGATTTACTTAGATGTTTACATTCAATTAAGTAAAGCCAAAGTAAATCAGTGTAATTGTATACATATAATCTATTTGTTCAGCTGAAAAAAACCTGAATCTTCTACTTTAAAAAAACCGAAGGCTTTTTCTTATATCTTTCCTTTTTTAAGTAAAATAATCCAAGGACCAAAGATGGTTTCTTTTAAACACATTGAAACTAGTGACCTTTGGGTAAATTAAATTGGTTATTCAAGTAGCTTCTGAAAAGTAGTCTTTAATTTGAGGATATTTATTTTTTAAGTCCTCCAAGGCTGTCTCTTTTTTTATATAATGTGTATTTAGAAATCACTACTGTTATTGATTGGGCTAATATTATAGCTTTGCCTAGATATCTTGTCTCTTATTTACTTATTAAAAATCAGAAGGCAAAATAAGGACAGCAACAGTTATTTAAAAAATTATTTTGTAGTTTCTCAGACATTTATTCCCAGCCACCAATAAATGTCAAGTGAGAAATTACATGAGCTCTTTCATCTATTTAAAAGCTGCTTTTCTAAAGACCAAAAACAAAGTCAGTGAAAGCTGCTATGACTACTGAATGAATGTTAAAACAAACCACCTGAACATCTGCACAGAGATCTGTTCACTATCTATTCAAGACTCATCAGTTAAGGCAGGGGTGTCAAACTGCCGGCCGGTGGGCCGGTTGCATCATGCGGAGGCCGCACCCACCCCAGGTCCGGCAATGCAAAAAAAGTTGCGATACGTCGCAACACGTCACGTGACACGGCTGGTTTGACACCCGTGAATTGAGGAATCCCTGTGATCGCAAACATCAACTTCTGTCTATTCAAATAGAAAATGCGATCCACTTAGCATTCTAGTAAAATAAAATTAACTGCAATCATTAAAAGAGTAAAAGGGAAATACTGTGTGTCATATACGCTCATATGAACCTTTCAAATATATTGATTTACAGCTACTAGAATTCCCACAAAATGGGCTAAAACAATCAAAATAAAATACTCTTTGTTTCAGACTTTTATATTGTTATATTATTATTTGCCTTATTTGGTGTATACTGCAAGTGTAATAAGTACTTTTTCAAATGACTGAATATTGTTTCTATCTTGCCTTCATTCCAACTAACTGATCTTGTTTACGCCCAGTTAAGTACAATTATAAATTTACCTTTTATTTCATGGTTACAACATAACACTTTTCTGTCTATAATCTATCCTGCCTAATCATCAAAACCATAAATCATAAGTTCATTTTATTTCTATTTCATGCAAAAAGTCTATGAGGGGTTTCAGTCAGCAATAAATATAAATATTGTCTTTTCTCTGATCAAAGAAGTCAATTTAGCCATCTCAGCAAGTTCCATCATCTGTACCAATCATTCCTCCCTTATGATTAAGGTCTAATCTTTCCATCTTTGTGTACAAAAACAAAGTCTGATAACTTTTTTTCCAATTGTTGTCCATCAATTCCCAAAAGAAAAACCTCCAGTCTCAATTGTTTATTAAACTTTATAACAACAACAACAACAACAACAACAACAACATTGGAAGGGACCTTGGAGGTCATCAAGTCCAACCCCCTGCTCAGGCAGGTAACCCTATACCATTTCGGACAAATGGCTGTCCAGTTTCTTCTTAAAAACTTCTAGTATTGGAGCATTCACCACTTCTGGAGGCACATTGTTCCACTGGTTAATTGTTCTGTCAGGAAGTTTCTCCTTAGTTCTAGGTTGTTTCTCTCCTTGATTAGTTTCCATCTGTTGCTTCTTGTCCTGCATTCAGGCACTTTGGAAAATAGCTTGACTCCCTCTTCTTTGGGGCAGCCCCTGAGATATTGGAACACTGCTATCATGTCCCCTCTCGTCCTTCTCTTCATTTAAAGTCCTCTGAACAAGTGTATGTGTACGAATCCAGAATTTTCTAGCTATTTACACATCCATCAAACATGATAAAGTGCCTCTTTTTGTAGTTCATGTTTTCATCATAAATCTGAATTGCCTTTATAAATTTTAGGCAATTTCTCTGGTGACATGTACCAACCTTTCATAAAATTTATCTTTAAAATTACAACAAATTGTAAATTTCCTTTCAGCCACATATTTTCCCATTGTTCCATCTGTATATTATAACTAGAATTTTAGCCCACTTATTTAATTGTTCTTCTGTTTCAAATTTCAATAAAAAGATTATACATTTTAGCAATTACATGTTCATCATTTGTATACAGTTCAGTTTCAGACTCAATCTTATAATGTTCAATACCATAAATTCTTTTGTCTACTTTAAATCTAATAAATGTAAATAAGAGAACCATTGGCAACTATATCCCTCTGCCCCCAGTTCTTCTCTTGATTTTATTCTACATTCCCTTTTGAAAAAAATTCTAGTATCTCATAATCACTTAGCCATTGGTGTTTGCCTATTATTTCTGGTCTATAAAATGTTTTGTGTGCTAAGAGTCACAAAAACGTTTTACAGAACAATCTGGGTTTGTATGTATTCCATATTCTCAGTGTGGCACATGTAATATAATTATTTTTAAAATCCACATTAACCTTGACTTTATCGTATCACAGTAATGTTCTTTTAATTTCATGAAATAGCAACATATGGTATATCAATTTATTGTAGTCATTAAGACTGCTGACTGGAAAATGAATCCTTTAGGAATGAGGAAAGATGTTGGGTTTGCATTTTTTGAAAGAAAAGCCCCAATAGTTCACTCCTAACCTTCATCTCTTCCAGTGCCCATGACTTTCCTGTCCCAAAGATCAAAAAGACAAGAGTAGAATAAGATGTGATTCATGGTTGCCTGTTTGCTCTTCATTTCATGACTGACAAAGAAAAATAAATTAAAACCAACTGACTAGAAGAAGCCAAAAAATTTCATGGATGAACCTGGAGAATCAAAAGCTTATGACAACATGTGCAGGAAAGCCCGCTTCTGCATGCAAACAGCCCTTGCTGTGTAAATGGCCAATTAATTTATGAGAGCCAGATGTTCTTGTATGCTGGAATTGTTTACCTTTCTGCTTTCTTCTTCGTTAGACTGATAGATGTCACCATGTCATAGCAGCAGGGTGGCAGGAGAACCAGTGACTCCCCTCTCTGCCCTGATCAACCCATTTCAAACTTTTTACATTTCTTTAATGGCCTCCATGCCCTTTATTCTTCCATTTGTAAGTTATGGGGGTTGTACAAAAACAAATACTTATAATTAAAACAAATATAAGCTTCCTTTGAACAAATCCTTCTATTTGAAGAAAACTGTAAACTAAAATTAATTCCAACTTCTAGATTCCAAATTAAAAGTGTTTTTTTTAAACTACTTGAATGCATGCAGGATCCAATCTGGGTTGATCTCTGGGGCCAGAGGTTTTTGTCTTCTGAGCTTATACTTGAAGGTATAAATGTTCTAACAGTAAAGATTCAGTGCTATTTACTTTTCAGTTCAGAAGATATAAATAAGATGCAAAATGTATTCAGTTAAGATGCATAAAAGTGGCTGTACCTAGATCAGCGAAAGAGTCCACTAAATAACTGGTGATACAAATAATGTCACTTTTTTGCAATCTATTTTAAAGCCAATCAGTAATTTGTTTTTGTTTCATTATGCATTCCTCAAAACAATACTTCATTAGTATCTGCTTTTAATCTACTTCTGATTGATTGCTTTAAGTACAAGTGATAAAAATATCTACTTTCTCTATGCTGTTATAAAATATCTTCTCTGTTATAATATCTGTTATAAAATAATTATCTGTTATAAAATAAAATTCTCTCTTGCCTACCTTTTAAAAATGTATTTATTTATTATATTTACATCCAACTTTCCTTTTGGTCAGTGCAGTTGATATACACTCTTCTGTGCCCCATTTTATTCTCGCCTTTTATTGAGGTCAGCTGCAGCTAGTGACTGGCCCAATATCAACAAATCAATTTTTATGATTAAGTGTAATTTGAGGAACCCAACTGTCACTTGGACAATCTAATTAACATAAAAGTCTTATATTCCCCCTTTTCTTTCTTCCACAAGCGCATTTCAAAGGTGCTATTGCCACTACAGAGGTTGTTGAATAGTAATTCCCAACATCCCTAGAAACTACTAATCCATTATAGGTAATCCTTGTTTAATGTCCACAACTGGGACCAGCAACTCACAAAGCAATCACTAAGTGAAACTGCAACTGTGGTTACCGTCTTACTTCATCTTCCCTTTGCTTTACAGACTTGGGCTGGAGAATTGGTTGTAAATTATTTTTTTCATCTTTGTCCCAAATGCAAACCATCAATAAATGAGGCAGTTGCTAAATATGATATCGTCCCTGCAAAAGATCCCCTCCCTTCTTACTTCTGGTACTAACCACAAGGCAGAAGGGATGTGTAGCAGATCCAATTTGTCCTTGGATCTGCTCTTTGAATCCAAAACATATTTTAGATCAGAATGATTGTCGTTTGCATTACCGATGTGAGTTTTTTAATATTAGAACTGTATCCAAGTCTACAATAATATTGCAAACTTTCTATCTATAATCAGCAATATTTTAATCCAGCTGTGAGTCCCCAATGTTCACAGACTAAGGTTCTGCAGCTCCCATATATTTATTCTTCCACTTATGTTTGCCTTCAGACTTCATGCAAGTTTCCATAATATTTTACCTTGTTGTCAAAATATTTAATTGGTCCAAATGTTTTTCAGACCCTGAGAAATCATAGGATACTATTTTCCACAATTTGACATCTTTCCTATAATGGAACTGCCATGCTCCCTGGAAATTCTATAATTTATGGTCTCAAAATATTTAGAACTGGGATCAGACAGGAGTTTATACTCCAAGATAAGTAAAGAAATCCAAAAGAAACTTAACTCTTACTGATTGCCTCTATGACATTTTCTTGACAATAATACAAAAGTGTTTTGTTATTGCCACTGTCACTGCCATTGCCCCTTCTGCCTCCTCCTCCTCCTCCTCCTCCTCCTCCTCCTCCTCCTCTTTTTTTTAAAAAAATAATCTTTTCAGGTACAACAGATCAACACATTACTGAATGCTTTATGGTATTGTACTTAGCTATTACTAATCTATTTAAAAGTTTTGATAACAAGATAAAGAATTGTGGTTGCACAGATGACCACAAAAACTCTGAAATATTTCAAAGAAAAGAATAATGCAAAGCCATTAGCAACATTAGAAGAAAATTGCTAAGGATTTTTTCTTAGACATTCTGCAAATAGCAATAGCACTTAGACTTATATGCCACTTAACTGTGCTTTTACAGCTCTCTCCCTGTGGTTTACAGAGCCAGCATATTGCCCCCAACAATCTGGGTCCTCATTTTACTGACCTCGGAAGGCTGGAAGGCTGAGTCAACCTTGAGCTGGTGAGAACTGAACTGCCTAACTACTGGCAGCCGGCAGTCAGCAGAAGTAGCCTGCAGTACTGCACTCTAACCACTGTGCCATCCCAGCTCTATAACGTTTGCTTAACGTAACAGAATGACATATCTACCCACCTTCCTTCTACCTCATTTTCATTGTGGTATAATCAGTTAATAATACTGCCCTGTATTTTTCAATTTGTACTTGAAATATAGATATGTTATTTATCTCTTATTATTTTCTTCTCTATTTCACATTTAAGTTGATCTGTCAGGATCTGGACATAGGACTTTCTGTTGACAAGAAACACTAAGCTACATATCTTCTTAACAAACCTAGATGATCAACAATGACAGCAAAAACTATTAGTAAATGCCATTCAAATTTATTTCACACCATGCAAAATGAATCAAGTAATATATAAATATTTTTTTAAATTACTAATGCAGTGGTGGCAAACCTATGGCATGGGTGCCAGAGGCGGCACTCGGAGCCCTCTCTGTGGGCACACGTGCCGTTGCCCCAGCCTCGCCTCCCCCTGCAACCCCCTCCTCTCCAGCAGCCCCCTTGAAGGAGAGTTGCCCCTGAGGGTGGCCCACGCAGAGCAGCGCAGCCAAGGACATGGCAGCCAGGCAGCGTAGACAAGACTCTGCCCTCACACCCCATTGTGCACAGTTGATGTTGCAGGGCACGAGCAGAGGGCGTGACCACCATAGTGCTGCTGGGCTGCCTGGGCGATCTGTGGCAGGCCCTGGAGGCAGTGAGTGGCCCTGCGGGCAGGCAGGGTGGGAGATGGGGTGGAGTGAGGGCGGGGCAGGGGGTGGAGCGGGGGCGGGGCCAGTTTTTGGGCACTCGGTCTCTAAAAGGTTCGCCATCACTGTACTAATGTATTAGATTTATTTTTTGCTTCTATTTTTGAAACTCTACCATTTCATATAAGCTATATTTCTCACATTCATCTCTCTATGCGATGTATAGAAATCAAAGATCTTTTTAATGGGAAAAATTAAATGTAATTCTATTTGGAGTGTTGTCCTAAACAAAAAAAAACACAATTAAATTGCACAGAAAATGGAACATATTAATTTAGTAAGTTGAAGCATAGCCATTCAAAATTCTTATCTCTCAGAAACAGTTTTCAAATAGACTGAAAAATCACCTTGAGCAGCAAAAGACTTAACATTTTTATTCTAAATTTTTGTTAGTGGTTTTACATTCTGACTTTATATATATATCTACCATAAGACTCCCTGGAGTTTGAGCACAGAGTTTTATTTAAAATAATACTTACATTAATCATGTTTATACAAATAAGCAATGGCATGTATTTTATAGTGAACTGTTTCCTTAAGGATCATATGCAATTTAAGAATTTATAATACAATTCTGTGTTCAGAAATTGGATATAAAGAACTTCAAGGGAAACTGTATAATATAAAACAAATAGTTATACCTCTGAAGAATTATGGCTGTAAGGTGTTTTTTTAAAACAACAACGAAGATACTAATTTTTTGACAAAAACAGCATGATACAAATTTGGAATATTAGAAGATGTGCTTTGTGACAGCTGATCTTCTAATCAGATCAAATATTAAGTGGCCAAATCAATGTAAAAGAATAAGAAAATCTATTTCAAGTCATAAATTGCAAAATAATCCTGAATTGTACCTGATTTTTTTTAAAGGACATTCCTTTTTACTGAGTTACCATTTTGCTATGCAACAGAAACATATTCATTACTTGCTTTTGTATGGATGCTGTTCTGTACTTGCTGTTGATTCCTCTTACCCTCTGTGATTCTCGCCATGTTCACTTACAGTAAATCATTTCTTTTCTTTTCTTTTTCTTATCCTTTTTCTAATTCTCTCCTCAAGGGTGATAGTTTCCAAGTGCTGAGATAAGTCTTTTCCCATTGACTACTCTCCTGGTCACCCTTCCAAATAATTAATTAATTGTTTCCTTTCTGAATAATGTATTGTTTCCTTTGCTCCTGTTCTTTTTGGCCTCCTTTTCCACCCCCAGGCAAAAATACTACAAAATTTTATGTTAAATCTTTTCAACACCTTTCCTAGAAAAAAAAACACCTCAATGAGTTAATGTATCTTCCTATGTTTGGTTTTCATGGAATTCTCTCAATGTGGAGCCCTTCCAATGTAACATCCCTCCTGCCAAGTCAACTGAGGGGAAGCCACATAAACAACGGGATTACAAAGAGGTCCCTGTAGTACTGATGTTCTGGATAGATCAACTATTCTACGAAAGGACAGCTTTTTGGTTTTGAACCAAGGGCAAAAATGAAAAAGTAGGGAAAAAAATCAAGCTTGGGAACTATACTTAGAAAGAAGGAATGAGAAAAGTATAATTGTTTTGAAAAGCATTCTATACACTGTAAAATTCTATAAAAGATAAAATGACATATGAATGTTCTAGAGAAAGTAAATCTATCCACTAATCCCATTCTGAAGCACATACTATCAACATCCTACAGGTATGCGGTAGATTTACTCTGATTTTACATGTGACTAGCTCAGATGCCTTCAGGAGGAACAGGTAGTCCTCAACGTATGACCAAAATTGAGCCCAAAATTTTTGTTGCTAAGTGAGACATTTGCTAAGTGAGTTCTGCCCCATTTTACGACCTTTCTTGCCACACTTGTTAAGTGAATCATTGCAATAAAGTCAATAACAAAGTTGTTAAGTGAATCTAGATTCCCCATTGACTTTGCTCATCAGGTCACAAAAGGTGATTACATGATACTGGGATACTGCAACCATCATAAATATGACTCAATTGCCAAGCGTCTGAATTTTGATCATGTGACCATGGAGATCCTTACAATGCTCATAAGTGTGAAAAACGGTCATAAGTCACCTTTTTCAGTGCCCTTGTAAGTTCAAACAGTCACTAAATGAACTGTAGTAAGTATTGCTAGCGGCAAAGACTTGCAGAATACATTTTGACATATATTTTCCTCATTCTGTGGTAAATAATGATGGAACTGCCATAATACTTGAAGACTAATTGATTTCCCAAACAATGAAATCATAACTGAGTGATGATAACTTCATATTATTTCCAACATCAATTCATTATATGCTTCCAGAGGCACTTATATTGTTTTTTATAAACAACATATGCATAAAATATTTGACATACCTGAGAAAATATGGAGGTGTCCCAACCATCAGAGAGCAATCAGAACCATGCAGAAAGAAAAAAGAATCTATTTTAGTCACATAGTAATTCTATGTGTGTTCAAATATGCACAATATTTACACTATTTATAAAATCACAAATGGTAATATATTATAAAACTTTTGTAATTCAATCAAAAGTTTCAGAAACAGATATTTAGTATAGATATTTAGAACAAAATATTCCCTTTTATATACTCCCCTTTCTCCCCCATAAGTTGCTATTTCTTTTCTTTATCCTCTTTAAAGTAGTTTACTTAAAATTTACATTCTGTTATGCGATACATACTCTGGGAATAATTAGTTGTTTCACTTTCTTGTTTTGTCTTTTGCTTTCATTATTCAGTAGTACCTTGATACTCATCATTAATTGGTTCTGGGAGGTGTGATGAGTACAAAAAACAGTACCAAAGCATTTGTCCCCATAAGGTATAATTTAGTTAGTCACAAGACAACCGAGATCTACATGTTCTAGCTTACGTGTTGAGTACCAAACAAATAATGAATACCGGACAAAATTTTCACAACAAAATGCGTTGAGTACCAAATTTGATGAGTTTCAAAGCAGTTGAATACCAAGGTACCACTGTATATTGGTGCAGTTGTTCCATATCGCTTGGTGATATATAAAATCAAGATTTTTATCATTCCTCCCACATTGATTGATTGATTGATTAGGTGTTGTCAACTCTTAGCACCAACATAGAGTTTCTCTATGATTATCTGTCCCTAACCTGGTCTTCCAGGCCTTCCAAAAGTGTACTCATCACTACAGTAACTGAGTCCATTCACCTTTACTGTTGGTCATCCTATTTTACTTTCTTTCCTTCCACCTTTTCCAGAGATCCTCCCCCATACACACTTCCAATCGTTAAATCTTACAGGCAATCCAGAAGAATACCCTATGGCCAACAATATTGAAAGGTGCTGTGAATTCTAGTGGTTTAGAAAAAGTCATGCCCCTCCCTCTAGTGACAATAAAGCTGATCAACCAGAGCATCCAATGCCATTTCCATCCATCGCCTAGGCCAGGATGCTGAGTGCAAATGGTTCAGATAATTTTTTCTGACTAGGACCCTTTGTTGTTGTTGAGGTTCCATTACTGTCTCTAAAATTTTCTTCTAAAAGGCAAGGTTGGGAATTGGGCTGACGGTGTCCAGGACAACTGGATCAACAGATGTTATTACCCCCTGCCTCAAATATAGCCTTTTACATAATTGCATGTGAAGGAATACTTGTTTCTGATTCATTATCATCACTTAATAACTGTTTGCTGAGTTTATTATTCAGGCACATTGAAAGACAAATCAACAGTTGAATTAAACATTTAAGCAAACAAAAGCCTACAATGTAAGATACTCAGTTCCCACAAATAGTACACAACCAACTGGTTTTTGAATGAACAATTTTACAGAAACTGTCCTACCATATTATTGTACATGAGCTACAGTTACAGTATCATATCCATAAATCTTTAGTTTTCTGTATGTGTAACAAAATGGCCTCAAGGGGACAGTAGAAGAATGCCAGATTGTATGCAAAGCAACTAGCAGGATATCAGACAAAAGAATGATGACAAGCCACAATTAGTCTGCCCTTTCACTGATGATGGTCATGATTTATTTCTTTGTGAAGATGGCTGTGGGCAAATTCAAAATACTGAAGACGTGAACTAATAATTAAAATAGTTAAATATATCCTAGCACTGGTTGAGATCAGATCACAAAGAGTTGGGAGAAAAGGGGAACTGCTATTCAAAATGTAAGGAATGGCTTACACTATTACGACCCACTGACAAATTAAAATGAAAATTCAGAATTAAAATAAGTTGAACGTGTTGAAAATAAATTGAAAGTGTTAGATTAAGCACCCATAGTATTTATAGATTCCCTAAGAGGGCATTTAAAATCATCCAAGGAGGCAGAGGAGCAAAAAGGGCAAAACTAAAGCTCTTTTAAGGATATCATCTTAAAAGATATTCACAATCAGAAAGCCAAGATTTGGATAAGATTAATGTATTTTGAACAAGATAGCCTTACATTTTAAAATCATTAAAATTCCAATGTCTTCAACACATCAATACTACTTTTAGCAACCTGTCGGAAAGTTGTATCTGTGGGAAGTGGTTTCTGAAGTGTGGCAAGTGCTTTATGTAGTAATGAACAATATTGCATGGTATGATTATGCCAGTCACATGTCGATCAATTAAAAGAATTATAGTTATTTACTAGAGAAACAGATATGCAGTTGTTGTTTCTTTCCTGATGCTTTTTCAGGTTCAGATTTCTCTTTAAATCTGGAGATGGGCAGGTACAGAAAGGTATCACAGAGTTTCTTAAATAATTAAATAACTAAAATATGTGAAAAATGAACATATGAACAGAAATTAAATGAAATGGCTACCAAGATTTATCTATCTATCATCTATCTATCATCATCATCATCTCTCTCACACACACACTCATACACACAAACACACACACAAACACACACAAACCCCATCCAAAAGCAAATCATACTCCCCAAAAAACTGTTAAGGGCTCTAGTTTCAATCACTTTGATAATAACTCTTTGTCCATCTCTCTTATCTAGTGCTGAGTCCTGGCAGTGAGAATAATCGGCATTTGAAAGAGGAGAGTATCAAATTTCCTACTACTACATACATTCTATGTACCTCTATTGCCTCTTCAGCACATCCCTGAAATTATTTTTAGAGGACAAGCATGATAATCACCCAAGCAGGTGCTGACATTCAAAATATAACAGCTTCAGGTTACAAAATTATGTGTGTGTGAGAAAGTGTGTAAATAACATCCTTGGGCATGTATAAGATGTACGTAAGCACAAGCATAATGGTTCATGGCAAGAGAAAATTAGTATTCAGAACTTTGGTAAACAAATGATGAAAAGCTGGAAATACTATAACCTTGAAAAGAAACTCTCAGAGTACAAAATAAACAATCAGAATTAAGAAAAAGAGAGGAACTTAACATTTAATCTCTAGCCCATAATATAGAGCTGCTAATGTTTAATGTGTCACCACTGGTTAATGGTGCTATTTTGTTATATTAATATGGACAAATGATTGCTGAATATACTGTACTCCTGATTTTTACTGTCAAGCTCATGAAATGTACATTTTTCAGAACTTGACATTCACGCTTAATTTCATTTGAAAATATAAATTGCATATAAAGGATCAATAGACATCAAGAGATCAAGAATCAAGAGACGGGACAATCATTTGTCTGAAATAGTATAGGGTTTCCTGCCTAAGCAGGGTGTTGGACTAGAAGACCACCAATGTCCCTTCCAACATCATCATCATTATTATTATTATTATTATTATTATTATTATTATTATTATTATTATTATTATTATTATTATTATTATTCATCACACAGTCAGCCAGATGTTCAGACTGGATTTGGCATTTTTGTCTACCTATCGAGTCCTTACCAAGGACCTGGGATAGGCAGATGTGGATGTTTGATGGTATTACAGATATCGTCGCAGGATGGAGGCAGTGTTAAACTTTTATGCTTTATGAAATTCTGAGTATGTCATTCTATTCAAATACTGTACCTTCTAGCTAGTGGAATGTGGCCAATAGTATATAATAGTGTTTCTCAATTTTGGCAACTTTAAGAGACATGGACTTCAACTCCCAGAATTCCCTAGACAGCATGACTAGAGGTCCATGCCTTCTAAAGATGCCAAGGTTGAGAAACATTGCTATATAACTTTGCAATGTACTCTTTAGATTAGAGGTCCTAATAGTTCAAAGTTGTTCAAAGTAAAAAAATTGGCTGTACTTATAGCATACTGATCAAAATATTTTATTTATTCATTTATATGCTGCCTTTATTTTTATAAATAACTCAAGGCAGCAAACATATCTAACACACCTTCCTCCTAATTTCGCCACAACCTCCCTGTGAGGTGAGTTGGGCTGAGAGTGACTGGCTCAAGGCCACCCAGATGACTCTCATGGATAAAGCGGGACTAGAACTGATAAGTCTCCTGGTTTCTAGCCTGATATATTATCATATGACGTATGCTCATATCTAGAAGTTGCAACACTACATGTAGCATGGATACAACTTTATATGTTACTAGGATTATTACTTAGAAGCCTCAGCCTACCAAAGCCTTAATAATATACAAAGCCTATTTTTAGCAATACACCTTTGTTCATGTTACCTCAAACTTCTCACCAATATGCATATTGAGATGTCTACAACTTCCAATGAAAATGAAAATGCAGAACCCAAGAATATTTGCTTCTAGTTAATTTTTAAAGTGTTTTGTTTTTCCTGAACTGTGTTAATATAATCAAATATTTATATTGCTCATTTCACTGAGATACAACAGAAAGCACAACTCTTCTCCAGACTGAGATAAACTTATCTCTCAGTACCTACAGTATCTGGTACTATTTCTGCATTCTTGCTAATTCAGCTGTTCATCCACAAAGAGGAAAACACAACCTACCCAAAAAAAATGCTTTACTTTTCCCTACATCTATTTTCAGAGTACATACAGCATACTATTTTACATATCAGAATGCATGTTTGTAGAATTTATAAACAAAACTATGCATGTTTGTTGTTTTATCTTCATAGGACAAAGAAAACAAAGCTTATAACCATATAAACCTGACTTATTTATTATGCCTTCTTTGCAATTAAGAGAAAATTAAAGAGAAATGTTATTCTTTCCTTGATGTTATGTTGTTAAACATTCACTTAACACTAGAAACTCAATGTTTTGATGTATAATTATTTCAAAATAGTTTAAATTTATGACAATTTGCTACACCAGTTTTTTCTTATATCACAGAGTGCATTTCAGCATAAAGTGTACTTCTTCAGAAGTATAGTTCAAAAGTGAACTATAATTAAAAGGGAGAAAAGAATATAAATCATTATTTTATACCCTGTTATTTCTCCCTCAAAAGTTTTATAGTATCTGACAGTGCTGCTATATTCAAATTTGATATTTAAGTGTAAAACTACAGGGAAAGGAACACACACTATGAAGGTACCAACATTTACTCCCTTTTTACGACCCTGTAATCCCTTATTTTGGGGTAGAGTCAGGGTGACTGGATTGAGCTGAGCGTTTATTGATTGGATGTCCTTCCTGACATCACACAGAGTTTGCAGCAGATATTTTTTTTTGTGCTCTAGGAGAGAAACATCTGCTGCTATCTAGGATTGAACTCTCAGTCTTCTTAGTGGTAGGCCTGTGTGTTCATATGAAAAAAAAAAACCAATAAATGCTTCATCATGAAGAACCTGTATTTGCATAAGAAGTTCCACAGGCTGTTTATGAAGTCATTTTTCACTATTCCTGTGGGCACAAATCAAAATTCCCAGCTTAGGGTCTCACTGGCCCATGTTTTGCTTTTCTTCCTGAAGGAGAAAAGAGGAAGCAAAGAAGAAGCCAGCCAGCCTTCAGTTGAGTTCTTCTCACACCATGTTCCTAACCCAAAGAATCTCTTTTTTCTAATTAATTTTTTTATGTGAATGGCTTGACTTTGCAGACCAGGCTAATCCAAAAATGAAGCAAAATTTTGGCTTGGTAATCTCTGTGAATCCACTGTAGGTTCTTTCTTCCAAATGCCTTTATCTGGTGAAAACTGAGACCAAGTTAAATAAATATGACACATCCTTGACAAGCACCAATTGACCTGCCTCATATTATGGAAAGTGAGTGAAATTATAAAAGTTAAAAGTTCATCTATACTGGAAGATAAAACCGTGTGTGTAAATAAATCTAGCTGAAATAAATTAGTAAATAAATGTCAGTTGAAATGAATTTTTGGGAAATATTGTATTCTTCTCATTTTGCTCAGAGCAAAACAAATGCACTGACAAGTGTGGTTTGGTAAAAACATTTTTGAGCTCAGCTCGCATTCTGGAGATTGCATCCATGCAGTTTTCTTGACAAACAAAAGTGATTTGCCATCATTCCCTTCAGAGACCTTTTCCCAATTTCCTGTCTAATCCATCGAATAATGGACAAGAACTGCCTCACTGGCATGATTAAGTTGTAGCAGTGGCTTTTAGTTTGAGTCAGCTTACTCTGCTTTATCATGCCTAATCAGTTTTCTAATGAGATATTAGCTTGTAGCTCAATTCTTGATTGAGCAATTACCAAAAGAAAGAGTGAATGAACTGTTGACAAAGACAGAGTACCTGATAGGATATCAAGGTCTGTGTTTTGTTGTTTGACTTGCCTATCAGGGCAGTGAAAAGTCAACAAGATCAGGTAAAGATATGAGTTTTTTGTAGCGCTTCCATTATTCCACAGCAAGTGAGAGTGGGATCACTTTCCAAAAGAATTTAAACATCCGCCAGCTCTTAGCTGTTTGGTATATATGTACTCACATGGCTCCCAATAGGATATATGTCTTATTTAGTTTCCCACAGTCACATAAATACTGAAGATATTGCTCTTAGCAATACCCATCATCTTTGTCTACTGTTTCTGATCAGTACTGGAATTATACCATTGTTAACCTATTAATTTGACTTATTCAATAGTCAAAATAATTATTAAACTCAGTTTCATCTTTCCAATGACTGATGGTTTGATGTTTAGGGCACAAAAATACTTTGGGAGAGATATGTTTAATATGAACCAAAGTTGTTACTTGGATATTAACTTCTGCCAAACCGTAATAGAAGTTTCAAACGGAACTCATAGCCGTTAACTCTAAATCTAACCCTAAAGCAAATTCTGATTTTCCACACAGAATAGTTATAAATTAGGCTGCAGAATAATATTTGTTTTATTTTTCATACAAATGTTACAACAGTCACAAAACCTGAATGCTGTAAACCACAGATTAGGGAGAACCAAGCAAACATCACTGAATGCTGTCTTGTGGAAATATTGAAGCCAAAAGAAGCACCAAGCTTTCTTCAGAAATTCTTTTAGAAAGGAAACATATTTTGTAACAACCACATAAAAGAAATTATGTCTGCTTCATAAATCCTTTTCAATATTCACAAAGCCTCTCATTAACAACTAATGCTGACATACTAGCCCACATTTACCACTGCAAGCTCCCAGTAAACCGTCTTTCTGGAAAATTATAATTTATATCTCAATCCTAATTATATGGTGTGGTCATAATTTTTCTGAGCTTCGCTATCATCTTTCAAATTCAATTGGAGACACTGTATTTCAGACCCTCTTGATGTTGCATGAGTGACAGTCAATTGAATGCGACAACGATGGTGCTAATGAAGTTAACAAGCATAGTGATGGTGGATGTGCAATGCAATGACAAAGCATTTCTATCACTGCTAAAATTCTCTCCTGTCAATATTCTATTCTTGAGAAAAAGAAGGAAAGAGAAAAAAATTCTCAAGGGATTAATGTAAGCCTTGATGACAATGTTGATGCTTTTATTAAGCTTTGCAAATTATATTATTGGTGGCATTTGCTTTCCTTGAATAACACACAAGTTAGAAGCATAATTTTTTATTTTAAAAAAGAGGCATGGATGAGGAACCAAACATTATGAAAAATTCAGAAAAGTACAGTTAGGGAGGGATATAATTTTTTCCCAGGCCAGAGACATCCTTGGAGAGATTTTAAAAACCATAGCTGCGCAATCAATGCCCTCTTTACATGGTCACACTTGCCATTCTGACACACACACAAATTCCAGAAGACAAATGAACTCTTATGGAATTTTGCCACAGAGAGATGCTTCTTGATCATGTACTTCCAAATTGCACTGAATCCATAACAACTATTTAAATCTTCTGACTTAGACTATATATTTTGGAAATTAATCATTTCTCTTTCTTTTTTTCCAGGTTATTTTCATTGGTAATAATGATCCAACTCAACAGGATCATCCTCATGGAATTATTTATTGAAAGATAGTTTTGCCATAGCTAAGGGTCAGATATGACTGGATGTCACATAATCAATTAATCAAATGCTCCTTTTTTATCATCACTTTTATCATTTTGCTTACTTGAGATGTGCTTTTTGCAGGTGAGAATACCAATTTCTTTAAGGAACACAGAAGCAGAGGAGGCTGCAAGAATACATCTATACTCTTTTCTCTTTATTTTGCTGGTCTGAAAATAATTCCTTGCCTTTTGTAGTATACAACCTTCATTGAATAGACTAAACTCTAAAAATTTGCCTAACTTGAATCTAAAGAGTGAAGCTGGAACAGTTAATATGATTTTTAAGAAGTAGGAGGATATCAGAATAAATTCCTGATGCTGGTGTTACAGCCTATGCATAGTTCTCTCTATATAGAGGAGAAAGAATTCCATTCATGGGAGAAATATTACTTTTTGAAACAATGGTTTCCTAAATTTATGTAATAAACCAGGCAAAAGGATGTAGAGTATCAAGAAGAATCTGTCTTCAACTCCTTAAAGCAGCTGCATCTTTCTGGGACCATGTGGTTGCCCTGTCATCCAACATAGAAGGAGAACTGTTTTCTTTGTAGAACTGCAGATGATTGCTACGTGTTGTCCCCATGTTCTTGGAAAGATCTCTGAAGGGCTGTTCAGCCATATTACATATATTAAAAAGGTATCTATTTTATCAACAGCAATCTTGCCAAGAAGCAGGAACAACTGGGCCCGTTAGCAGCAGCATTTCAAACACCAGGGTTGCTATCACTGTTGATAGTCCTGAGGCATATCTGGAATATATGTCATTCTTCTACTGTTCTTTTAAAAATACTGGCATGCAAACAATTGGTACAGCCTTTGTAATAGAGTCACTTAGTCTTATTATACTAGGGAAAAAAAACAATGCAAAGGCTCATTTATAGTTTTATGTGCTGATGGATTTGGGCAAGCAAGGATGTCATAAAGGGAAGTGGAAGGTGTTGAATTTCAAACGTACACAGGAAGATGCCCAAATCCGTTCCACAACTTGAAAAGGCTCAGTTTGTTTTTCCTGGGAATGGTCAAGCCCAGAGTTAACAGTTTCTTAAGAATTAAGAACTGAAAAGGAGAATCAAGGTTTGGGAGTCAGCTGCCCATGCCATCTGGTCTGGAAATTCAGATCAAAAACAGAACCATAGAAATATATGCTAGTCTTTCTAGCACCCCTGGAGATGAAGACAGAACATGAACTGAACTGGTAACACATTTATCTGTACCATTTCAGAACTGGGAACAGAAAGCTAACCATCTGAATAGGAATATAATTTCTTATTCTCTTGGAAAAATATGAATAGCTGGGTTCCAAACAATTAAATGATTTTTTTCTTACATGGCTTTTCCAAATTAAATGAATGCTCACAACATTATATAATGTGACCAGGTCGCATTATACAATAATTCTAATTCTGTAAGAAATATGAAGTATTCAACATCTCAGACTTATCTTATAGGCTGTATCGCATATTTCAGGTGGGAGGGTGAGACAAAGAAACAGAATTTTGGCTGAAGCTAATCCTAAATGTGTTATGGGGTTGAGATTTTAACCCAAAGGCTTCAACTCATAAACTGCTTCAGCATCTTGTTACGCCTATATGTTCTTCAAAATATTTATTAAAAGACACTAGCGTGAACCTTATATGATTGGGGCATCACTTAACTGCCATTAAGCTTGTTCACTGCGTCCTATATTTGTAGGAAAAGGTAGCCTATACAAGTTAACAAGCTCATTTTGTGACCATAATTAGTTGATTACAACCAGTTGGCAGCTGTTGTCTAAAACTGACCAGACCTTAATCAGTTCCACACTGAAGGTTTTTGTCCTCATAGATATGTGTATTAAACAGAAAATGATTTTTATTGATGGTTTATTACCATTGTATTTGCAAGTTGTTATTCAAAGCAGTTGCTAAATGAGTGCTACCAGTATATAAAAAAAGCTTTCCACAGTTTCATTATTCTTTCACAATTCTTCCCTGATATAATTAAACTACATATCAGGAGTGAGAGCCAATTTGGTGTAGTAAGGCCTGGTGCCTTAACCACTATCAGGAGATGATGAGTTCTATTTCTGCCTTTGGCCAGTGACTCTTTCTCAGCCCTAGGAAGGAGATAATGGCAAACACTTCCAAAATCATCTTGCCCAGAAAATGGCAGGGACTTGTTCAAATAGATGCCAGATGTCAACACTGACTCAAAGGCATGCAAAAAATACAAACACACACACACACACACAGAGAGAGAGAGAGAGAGAGAGAGAGAGAGAGAGAGCAGGTCAGAGATCTTTTTTAGTTGTAAGAACATTTTAATTGAATATTTATGGCAACTAGCTTTAGGAATGGGAACGTGCACAGAAGTTTAACTGCTATTACGAACTTGATTGCAAACTATTCTCTTCTAGTGGAAGATCTGAAGGAACGGGTTAGGACAAATAGTCATGGAGAAAATCTATGTACAGTCTATAGCTGCTAAGAGTTGACACAGACTTGACAGCATATAATCAGTCAGTTAATTAAATTATATTCTATAATTTGGACTGGCAATATGGTAAGGGTCCTATTCAACCAAAATGCCCTGCGTGAATAGTGTGTGCCTCTTCTACATTTGAAAAATAAGTTTTAAAATAAGTGTCTAAGGATAGATAAAACAATTCCACCTTTAATATCTTGTCCTCTTTCTTTTCATTAATTTCCCTTTCTCTGCACTTCTCCAGGCAGGAAAACCCAATAGATAAAGTCTGGAGGTCAGTTCGGGAGCATGGCCAAGTAGGCAGCTAAAGGAAGCTTTTATAAAGGAAGAAAAAAAGATTACACATGGATGTTTAGGTTTAGATGGATAGCTTTTTAAAATTTGCTTTTTTTAAATAGGCAAAAGCATATTATTCATAAAGAAAACTGGTAGGTTTTAAAATACAGCATTAAAACTTGACCATGAGAATCATACCGATTACACTTATTATGTCAACAGGGGAACTGGTTCATAAGCAGACAGCAAACACATTTCTTCAATCTAAAACACGAGCTACAGATTGGCACAATCTTTTCAACACACTAAATTGATATTTTTGTAATAAATTCATAGTTTTATGAATTGATAAAATCCTCATTTTTTGGTATGTAATTCCAAATCACATATTTAAACTTTGCTTCCCTTAAAACTATACTATTATATTTAGGAATGTTAAGTAAAATGGAATCATAGCATAGCAACCCCATATCTTGCATTTCCATCATAAATAAGTTTGGTGTATCTAGCAAATATGAAAATTATTGAAATCTGAAAATTTCATTTTAAGATCATAAAAACATGGTTAATATTTTAAGCCCTTTAGCCATTCATTTCTCAATATGCAGAATTCCAACTCTTTATTCCAAAATTCCTGTAAATAACTAATACTGACCTTAAAATATTTTTAAATGTCTATAAAAATTTGTAAGTCTAGAGTTCTCCCCAACCCATTTTCACTATTATTAATAGTGGTGTTGCTTTAGATGATGTTAAACTGTCTGGACAAAACTGTGAAATTAAAGCTATTCTGCATTTTCAGAAATTCAAAATTCCTTTACAATAACCGAATTTAGTTACAAATCTGATTAACAATTAACAGATCTAAAGTACTGATATTCCTCTATATCCACGAATTTCCTCCCCCACTTTACCTGAGGTTTTTAATCTAGTACTATATTCCACATGTAAACAGTGAATAAGGAATCGAATATGTACTAGTATTTCACCAAATAGGAGTTGTGGCTTTTAGTCTTGCTGATAAAGTAGAACTTTGACTAAAAGTGGAATGAAGCCCCTAACACAGTGGTTCTCAACCTGTGGGTCGGGACCCCATTTGGGGTCGATCGACCATTTCATGGGGGTCGCCAAGCAAGGCTGTCCGCCATTTTTTTTGTCCGCCATTTTTTCCCCTTTTCCGGCGGGTGCCTTACCTCCCTTGGGCTGGGCCAGCTGGTGGTCGGCCTGTTCCGTCTCTGCCGCTTGCCAGCTACGCCTCGGCCGGCGCAGGGGGCGGAACCACGCATATGCGGTGCTCCCGGGCAGGGAAAGTCCTCGACTTACGACCGGTTGGGTAGTCCTCAACTTATGACCGGTTTAGTCCTCGACTTATGACCAGTTTAGTCCTCGACTTACAACCGGTTGGGGTCGCGGCATTAAAAAGGTTGAGAACCACTGCCCTAACATATTATCAAAGGGTTCAAACAAAAAACTTCTAATTCTGATCACAGTGGTTTTTGGAACTTTGCCTATGCCCGTTTTGGAATGCATCAGTGGTTGGGAGTGAGTGGGTGGCATTTCCTTAGCATTATTTTTTCTTTCTGTAAAAAATAGATATTGTACTGTGTGATATGATGATAAAATTGATAGGCATTTAAAACTCAGAAGAAAGTTTTATCTTATACCTTTTTTTTTTTTGACAAGCCAGTTGCCTCTGAATCTGTCTTCCTATCTTCAGTTAAACGGGGTCAAATACAAGCTTTGGTATTTGGAACTCAGCGTAAAGCTCTCAAGGAAGTGACAACAGTGTCAAAGTCCTCTGTAATTTCTAATCAAATATGCTCCAGGAGCCATTTTCTGTTTGTGTCCATGGACAAATAACAGAACACGTGGCATGTAGTGATGAAAACCACATGATTTGTGGACTTGGGTCTGGCATTAGGACACAGTACTAAATGCTGGAGCTTGCATTGTGATTTTTGTCATTTTCATACCATCATGGTTTTTATAGATCCCTATGGTGGTGGTGCCCATTTAAATTTCTCAAGTTTCCTATGTATCCACAGACTCAGAAGAGTGGGGATCCCATTCTAAAACAATTATGGGGATAATCTGAATATTCTGCAACCAAGAGGAAGATTCGGACAGAGGAACTACTCACAAGAAAAAAAAAACTATGAATAATGCAACTTCAAATAAAGAAGACTCATATTTTATTACAATACCCTCTATTTGGTTGAATAAAATGTGGCTACTTCAAGATAATCTCCTTCCTTTCCATTCATAAAGCAGGGAGCATCTAGTTCATCAATCATACTTAGAATTTTTTAAACAGGCTGAGCAAACTAATAAAAGAAGATTGTATTCAAAAATCTGGAACACTGAAAGGACATTTAAAGGACAATCAAAATTAGGATACTTGGCAAAACAATCCAGCTGCTGCACCCAGCAGGAGAACGTAATGGAATGAACAGCTTTACTTGTTTCACACTCTGCCCTTATTTGCTCAGGTGTCAAAACAGTTGCCAATGCACTGATTATCCAGGACTCAATAATATTAACAGATGCTCTTTTCTGAAATGTTGCTATCTGCTGTCTCATCCACTGAGCTCAGCAAGAGGCTGAAGAGCTGTTCAGTAGCTTTCACATATGTTGGAAGGCTGCAAAACTACATTCCAACAAAATCCACATATATTAATTTCCACTGTCAGATTTATAGGACAATCTATCTTATCATAAAAGAAACCGTGATGCAATGTGCAAGGCTGTTAAGAGTGGGTCTTTGAACTAATTTCCATGTTGTGGTTGTGGTTGATATACATACCATTCTCAAGCTGCACGTATGAATCTGTGTGTATTGGAGAGAGATGTGACATTTTACCAGTTTAAAAAAAAAAGTGAAAGAAAGTTGGCAATTGAACCATCACAGTTTGTGTCAAATAGTGAAGAAAATCAAAACATTCCATATTTGAAATTAATTTCTTCACTTAACAAAGAAATGACACCCGCATCCCTTTTTTATTTGTAAATTCCTCAACATTTTGGTACAGCATGCAGTGTGCTTAACCATTTGTAACATTCAGTTCAATTTTACTACATTATTGTGACCACACCCTAAACTAGCAGATCCTGCGCTCACAGTTTAAGTGGATCATAACAAAGTGTTAATCTTCATTTTAGGACCAGCTTTAATTTAACATGTCATACAAATAGCCCAGAAGGGAGAATGAGACTAAAAGAACACCTCCCCACACAAACAGGCCATCTGCAATTTCAAAAGAACTTCTAGAAAATATAGCTCACACATGGATCCAATTTAAGTTTAATCAGAAGCAATTGCTATCTCTTGTTTTTCTGCAAAAGAGCAGCTTTGAAGTACACAAACTGACAAAACAGCAAGGTAATATATATGGAAATACTGACCACAAGGATTCCAGTTCTTCTTGCAGATTCTTAGCAAGAGTGTGTTAAAACACAGAGTCCCTTACTTGAAGGCATGGCTATCCATTAATGTAATGGCCTTTAAGCTAGGCCTTATGTAGAAGACAAGCCAGTTCATCCAATGACATTAATAATAATTACTGTGGAAAGTTTTTATTATCAGGGAATTTATTTAGCATGTTATATTACGATTTGGGGACGGTCATCTTTTCCATACTAGTGTAAATGCCTACCATTTTTTTCTACCCAAATTCCTACATCAAATTCTTCTTTCCGCTCCACTAGTAAGTATCTCTATCCCTGGACAGCAAAAATCCAACTATAAGATTTGAATTATGCATGTGAGTTATGAATTCCGCAGAGTGGGATAGGATCCTGACATCAGGAAGTAATGCTCTGATATCCTACAACTGAGCCTCAATGTGCAGTCAAGTAACAGATTTGTGCAATAGTTGGTTATAACTACCACTCTGTTTCTGTTTTCTAGATATATGGCTTCTTTGGGAAAAGCTGTCCTTTATATTGTCAAATTCTGCACTTGCAAAAAACTGTCTCAGAAGTTTTACATCATTATCATTAACCTCATTCAAGAACATGCAAATAATGGGAATACAATTGGCCAACAGTTTACTCTGGTGTTCACTATAATCATCAGCAAACATAAACAAATTCTGATATGACTTTTGCAAATATGTGCACAGATCAAAATCTGTCAGTGACAAATCATCTCTCTATTTAGCAGATTAAACTAACATCCAAACAAAATAAATGAAGTACATCATTTAGGCAGCAACAATTTACTAGAGAACATGATTATTGGAAAGCTTTCTGGAAAAAAAAATCAAATCTAGCCTTCACTAATCTATTTATAACTTTGTTCAGGTTTTCAAGGTTTCTTCTATGAAAGTTAACTGTTGTTTTTACTGCTTTTTAAATCAGATGAACGGGGAAAGCTGCTTTGCCAACTATTTCATTTTCTAAATTTGGTTAGAATTCCCAAGAAAATGGAACTCAAGAAAATAGAGAAACATTGCATTACGATACATATTCTGGATTAAAAACAGCACAGGTTATATTTTCAAACTTTCAGACTATTTGTATTTTTTCCTAATAAACAAACCCATTTTATTTATGCAGTGATTTTCAGTCATGACAAGAAAGGAACTTCAAGATTGTTTTCTTGAATTTTATCATGATTCTAAAGTTATTTTAAACATTATTTTATGTGGAGATGTATCTGGAATATTACTTTCCCTTTAAATAGAGTGTTATATCATTCTAATATATATATTCAAATAACTCATGCACAGTCCACAAAAAAGACATAAACGTTCCAGCATAACTACAACAGTGCTGCCAAAGTCATGTATTTGAGATGGGTGGCCACACAGATAGTTTTCAACTTACTAACTGATTACTTAACACCTGTTCACGTATATGACAGATTTGAATATGCTTTGTGGCTAATAAAGCTATTCTAAATGGTTGTGTTCCCTGTCATCGTGTGACTGGAGATCAGATGCTTGCCAGTTGGTTATCTTTATGGCTGGTTGCACCATTCCACAGTCACATGACTGCAATACACTACTTTTTTCTGCTTTTTTGGTATTTTTTGCTGGTACAGGTAGTCCTCGAGTTACGAATGTAATGGAGCCTCCCCATTTCATTCATAACTCAAGGATTCGTAGGAGTGAATCCTGTACCTTAAATGCGATTCACTCCCAGCGTTCGCCCACACATTCACTAATTTAATATGTGGGCGAATGCACGGCTTGTTAAGCGAACACGAGGAATCTCAGTGTGGGGAAGGCCATGGGGGGGGCCTAGTGATGGAACAGGCCATCTGCTTCACACCACCCAAGCCCATCCCCACTGAGATACCTCATGCTCCCTCACCTGGGGTCCCCACAATTGCTCCCCCGCTCAATCCTGCCATGCCGGGTCATTTACCTTATGAAGATCTGTCTCCTCTCCAGCCTCTCTGTTTCTTTCTCTGCTCCCAGCAAGAGCAGGAGGCCTCTGAGGCCCAGAACGGACCTCCAGAGACATGCAAAATCCTCCCCCAGCCTCTATTCTGGACCTCAGATGCCTGGATCAGGCCCCTGGAAGTTCACGACAGTGTCCCCTAGACTTCTTTCCGGGTGGCAGTGGCACAGAAAAGGCCTCCAATGCCCAGATCGGGCCTCTGGAGGCATGCAAAAGCCTCCCCTGGCTTCGGTTCCATTCTCTGTTGCAGAAAACAGAGGCTTAAAGTACTGTGAGATCACACAGGATCAGTAGTGTGAGATCTTGCGCTACTGATCTCACATGATCTTGTGTTACTTTAGGCTTCCATTCTCTGCAAATACACTGAAGGCCTGGAACTGTGATGACCCAGGGCATGACACAGAGGCAATGCAGTCAGCTGGCAATTCAAACTGCCCTTTAATTGCTCCAAATTTTTCCCAAATGCTCCCACGTTTCTGGCAAGTCCCAGAACAAAGTAAGACACACACACCTTCAGCAGCCTCTGTTGTTTCACATACAGTTAGATTAGAAGAGTAATTTACTCAAGGCCACATAGATAACAAGGGATGAAACATACATCCAAAATCTAACCAGTCTGTGGAAATACAAGCTTGTCTGAGCAGTTTCAGAAGAGAAGCCAAAATACAATCCAAGGTCTTTGAACACAAATCAAGTTTGTCAGCCAGTCCAATGGTCAGAGTTTCAGGGTTTCCAAGCAGAAATCACAACACCGAACAAGAGATCAGAGAGTTGTTTCCAAGATCAGTAACAGCACACAAAACTCCAAGAAATCAGCATTTGTTCCCAAGAAATGCCCCTCCCCACAGTGTCTCCTTAAGTCTCAGTCTCCAGGTGTGCCCTGTGGAGAGGGGCGGGGCGCTCTGCTCCCGAGTAGTTGAGTCTGCCTGTATTGTTCTCTCCACTCTCCATGCTCTAGGATCAGGAGGGGATGGCCCTTGCTCATCGCCTGATCGCTGTCTCTCATGTTCATCCTGTCCCAATCCTGAAAGGCCCTGGCCTGCCTCGGCCTGCTCTTCCCCACATTCCTCTGAAGCCACAGACACCTCTCCCTCGACTTCCATAGGGTTCTGTTCCAGCTCATTTTCCTCAGCAGATTCAGGCTCTGACGGAGGCATGACAGGAACAACCAAGAAAGCGAAGGATCTCGATCTTCGCAAGGTGAGTATCCAAGACCCAGTATATAGGGAGACCCGGGATGAGGGGGAGGTGGGGAATAGCCAGGATGAATGTTGCAGTGCCACTGCGGTCATTCATAAGGGTGATCGACTGCCGTGGTATGGCAACATTCGTAATTTTGAGACTTTTTCATAAACACTAGGTGGTGCTTATCAGGTAACTTCAAACATTCACTAAGGGAACGCTCGTAACTCGGGGATTACCTGTATTTTTCTGGCAAAAAAATGCCCATTCAAATGAATGGATTTCCACTTACAATTGCCATGTTCACTTAATGATTGTGGGATTCACTTGATGACCACTGATTTTTGCTTAATGACTTCCATAAAAAAGATTTTAAAATTACTTCTCTTCATGTGGGCCCCTCAACCTATGACCATAATGACTTACAATTGGAATATCTGTTCCCAGTTGCTGTTATAAGTCAAGGACTATCTGTCTGAATAAATAAAAAAACAGCAATATCCCATACTAAGCTATTTCTGCTCTCATTATCCAAAATATGAGGAATACATCATTTACAGGGATAGGCTGATGGAAATAGCTTTCTGCTTTCAATATAACTCAGAAATAATGTGTTCCTATCTTTTCTTCAGATTTTTATGGCTCAGTGAAGGGAATTACTGTACATAACAGTGTGGTATGCATAGTGAACAGGGACTTCATTTTAGTTGCCAAGAAATCCTAAGGTTCTTTGGAAACATGTCAGTCCTAATAATTTAAGATTAATCTTAAATTAATAGTAGCAGCTATATCCAATGAAACATGCTTTCATATATTGAATTCAAGAATGGAATTTAATATAATAAAAACTGCAATGGAAGCAGTGTGCTTTTTGGTCTGGATTTCACCTTATTGTAGGAATAGGCACATCAGACCATGTAGAGCTCTGACAATATTTAAAAGGAATTTATGACAATTCTATACAAGTAGTCCTCATTTACCCAAGCATCATTTAGTGCCCATCCAAAGTTACAGTGATCTAAAAAAGAGCCTTTGTGTGCAATCTTTGCATTTATGACTGTCACAGCATCCTGCAATCATGTGATTGTCATATGGATGCTTTGTAACCAGCACTCATTTATGACCATTGTTGTCCTGCCCCAGGCCCAGCACACACAAATACACAAAGAGTAGTTTTGCTCTCTTTACTAAATGAGGTTTGCAAACACACACCTTTGTAGTATAGAAACAGGTTCTCCCCAAAGTTTAGCAAGTCTGCCTTAAGAGAGGTCCAGTTCAAAACACCAAACAAGAGAGTAGCCAGGAAAAATCTGAGGGTCAGTTTGTAGCAAGTTGTCAGCTGATCCAGGTTCAGAGTCCAAAAGTTAAGGAGAGGAGTTAACAGATGATTTTGTGATGACTCCCTCAGACACTTCCCCAGATACCTCTCCAGATGTCAGTTCGGAGGAGGAGGAACCAATCCCAGGCACATCAGGAGGGGAGTTGGTCAATGGCTCTGAGCAGCCGGCTAAGAGTGATTTGGCTGAAGCACAGCTGCAGCAGGACAGCCCTGAGGCTTCAGGTGGAGAAAGCAGGCAGTTGCAGCTGGATAGTGATGTGATGATGAGGAACTGCCTTCTGCACCTGATCTGAGAACACGTAGGACAGCGAAAGACAAGTGTCAACTTTAAAAATGAGCATGGCTGTAGCCATCTTCCTTATTCATTTTCGGTTGACACATAGAAAGGAGGGAAGGGGGATTGCCAGGTGCTTCACTAATCTAAATAAACTTTTATCCCCTGGGAACCAAGGTCATCGGCTGCTCCCGAGACTGTAGGCTGGGCATTTCACAAAAAGCCCGCCAAGAAGATGTATCGGGGAACGTAGTTGTTTGCGTAGCTTTAGGGGTGGCTTTTCTTAACTTTGTATTGGGAAATTGTTATGTGTGTCTTCAAACTTGGTTTAACTTTTGATGTGCTGATACTTTGTAACTAATAAACATGTTCTTTGAGGAATTTGCAAGACTCGGAGTTCTGCTTTATTTGTCTCTGTCTGTCGGAACCATGACATTAGGAGCAGCAAAGGTCAGCCCAACTACATGTGAAGATGCAGCCTCATCCCTCTTGATGGGCTGCACCAGAAGCTGGCTATTTAGCACAGCAGACAGATGGAGATGATGCTGGGAACAATGTGTTCATTTCCTAACTGTGTGTTTCCTACTCATTGTAATTCTTGCAATGAACTCTGGACTTTTCTTGCCTTATGAATCCTCTTGTGTTGTGGATTTAATTTTACCTGTATTGCTTGGGAAACTTTCAAGTGCCTTATGGACTCGTTGGCCATTGCTCTGTGGACTAGCAATGATCTGCTTTTGGTGGTATTTAATTGGGACAGTTCTGGGTTTTTGGTAAGGAGAATTGCTAAGGAATATTAATAAACCTATTAAACCACCATTATATGTGTATGTGAGTGAGTGGGACAGCACAGGTTGTCACCAACAGAGAACCTGAGCTTGCTGCTTCATTTCAGCAGCCCCAGTGTAGCTCATTTAGCAGGGCAAGACTCCTTGCTCTACTCTCCTTGCAGCCTGCCAAGCTCTTGCATTTGGAGGAGGCAGTAATTCTGCTCTTTCATCTTTGTAGAGTGACAGCATTTGGAGAGTGACATATGCTCGGATGGCAGTGTGTCTAGTGACTTTGGAATTGACTGCTTATTATTTATTGGCACTTTAGAAGCTGGCTGCTCATCATCAGCCTCCTTCTCTGACTCTGAGTCTGAGCCCATGATGTCAGTTGCAACATCCTGCGGTCACATGATCTCCATTCGTCTTGTAATAAGCAGAGTTAATAAGGGAGGTGGATGTAAAATTGTTAAGTTGCAATCCCATGAAATTTTGCTTAATGAGCACAATGATTAACCACTGAAAGAGAAAAAGGTCATAAACCTATCACGGTCACATGATTTTCCACTTAGTGACTGAGGCACGTAATGATAAAATTGCCAGTCCCAATTACGGTCACTAAGTGAGAACTATTTGTATTCTTAAAATTAATTGGATTGCAGCTCAACCATTTTGTTTTGCTTGTTTTCTGTGAACATAACTGTTGTGTCCTGGGCCTGCGGCAGCAGGCTCGGACGTTGTCATGGCAACGGGCTGCTGAAAGCTGCCCGGGGCCAGACAAACTGGCGCTAGCCTGCGCGTATGCGCAAGGCACCAAGCGCACGGGAGGAAGTAACAAGTTTACCCGGACAGTTTGTTGTTGCTGTAAGAGCGAGGAGAGAGGTCTGTGTGCCTCGGTCTGTGTCTGAGAAGCTCGGAGGACGAATAAAGAAGGTTCCTGTTAACAGCATGTCTGTCTCTCAGTTATTGTCAACCCAAGGACTTAATAATAACTATCTTAGGTTAACCACGTTAGAAGACAGATTAAACTAGTCTATAATATTATTTCAGTGTTGTATTGAATGTCAATTTTACATTCTAAAATGCAAAGCAATAATTCACCACTGAAAAGTTTGAATAAAATGAACTATATACTTGTTAGTGTTTGTAGTATTGTAACACGGGGATCCAATAATTCACTTTTCCTTGTATTAACATCTCACTTCATAGTATAATACTGGATTTGTTGTCATGTATTTGTGAGATAGGTTGCTACATAAACATGCCAAATTGTTTGTGTCTATGCATTTGTCTGGGTAAGTTTCATCTCTTATTGCTTTATATATTTAAATTTTATGTCTCATTTATTAATTTACATGCCTTGTTATAGCGGTAACTTCAAATAGTTCCCGAACAGGTGGTCACTGAATGAGGACTTCCTGTAGTAGAATTATATAATGTACAGGCTGCATTAGATTCCATTCACCTAGGAGTTTATTGAAACACATAGTTTGATCGGGGAAGACTAAACTTTTCTATACACTTATACACCATGTAACAATTACTAATGATGTACTAACCATAATATACAAAGTAATGACTATATGCTATCATAAAAGTAATAAAAACAAAATAAAACATTCCATGCTTTGTTAAATGAGAAAATAGGATGGAAATAGTAAAATATTCTGCACTAATAACATCTAAGCATAAGACTAGGAAGGAAGGAAGGAAGGAAGGAAGGAAGGAAGGAAGGAAGGAAGGAAGGAAGGAAGGAAGGAAGGATTCAAAATTTCTGAAGCCATAAACCTGTTAGTTAAAATAAAAAGTCCCCAGAGCTTGATGTAGCAAAGATGTACCAATGTAAAGCAACTAAGCCATTATTCTGGGCTGGAATAAAAATGAAAGGCATAGTGAAAGGCCTGAAATCCCAGGTTGAACTTTTTAAATTAATCTTTATCTATTGAAGAGCCTAATGCTGGGAAAGATTGAGGGCAATAGAAGAAGGGGACGACAGAGAATGAGGTGGCTGGATGGAGTCACTAAAGCAGTAGGCGTGAGCTTAAATGGACTCCAGAAGATGGTAGAGGACAGGAAGGCCTGGAGGAACGTTGTCCATGGGGTCGCGATGGGTCGGACACGACTTCGCAACTAACAACAACAACAATTTATCTTTTTATACAATTTCCCACATCTCAAAATGAGTTAGTTAATTTTTGTGGTTATCTTTTCTCCTTGTGAATAGGTTAGAAACTCAGATCCAGTATAAACTGTTTTTCAATTTTAATTTAGAGAAAACCAGATTCTTAAGCAGATCTGAAGGTTGTTGCTATGCCTCTCGTACTAAAACACACATACCCTCCCTACTCATCCCAAAGCACAAAAGGACTCCAGATGAAAAAACACACCATTTAAACATAGTTATACTAATACCTCAGTTTTCAATATCCAAGGGAATCTTTAATATATATTGCATTAGAAAGATGATCGTGCTTTATTTACTAAAATGAGATATTTTAAGAGTGGCCTCACATTTGAACTGCTCTTCTGACCTTGAAGTTAGAAATTGACAGAATGGAGAGGAAACTTGGAAATATGAGGACACAGCAGAAATTTAATTCCATAGCATGTACTCTGAGCTTAGTACCTGTAGTACAAATACTCTGGGTAGACGCTCATCTAAAAAAATTTCAAATTTAGATTTATAAAAGTCCCTGGTTCTTTCTAAAGCATGTAAGTCAATTATGTCTCATGTTCCAGAATGCTGACTCAAGAATGACCTAATTAAATGCCTTATTTTGGCTTGCCAAAATTGTACCATAAATTAAGATTAGGATTTTACAGGGGAGCCAATTTATCCACTGCATAATTCTTTCATTGACATAATGTGTTTGAAAAGCGCTTCATTTTGTGGAAATGACTGAACTTCACTAAATATAAACTTCCACAATAGGCATTAGACTGTCTTAAAGAGATCCAAATAACTCAAACAAGCCAACTAACATGGTGTAACATGTAAAAGAAATGTCACATCGTACAGATAGTCCCTGACTTATAACCCTTCCTTTAGCAGCACTGAAAAAAAGTGACTTGTGACCATTTTCACACTTACAACCTTTGCAGCATTCCCATGGTCATGTGATCAAAATTCAAATGCTTGGCAACTGCTTCATATTTATGACGGTCGCAGTGTCTCGGGGTCACGTGATCACTTTTTTTAACCTTCTGACAAGCAAAGTCAATGGAGAAGCCAGATTCACTTAACAACTGTGTTGCTAACTTAACAACGTAACAACTGCAATGATTCACTTAACAACTGTGGCAAGAAAGGTTGTAAAATGGGGCAACATTCACTTAACAACTGTCTCATTTAGCAACAGAAATTTTGGGGTCAATTGTTGTCCTAAGTCGAGAACTATCTATAGGCTTTTATATCATGTTTCTTTTGGGCAGTATGAATGCATAATTATAGCTAAATGAAACTGACCCAAAATTATTTCTGGAAACTCTGTTTAATTAATAAAAGCTGTCATTAAATAAACCACTTGGGGATATTAACTTGAAAATGACAACAGCTGTCCAGAAGAAACAATATACATTATTGTCTAATCACTGAACATCTGTGGAATATTAAAAAACACAAAAGTATAAAAGGGGAAAACAGCCAATAAATTTAAAAATGAGGAATAGCTAAGGGATTTTTTTTTCTCTTGCAGAAAAGTGATCTAGTTTCTTTATTTTAAACAATTATTAAAATATAGTTTATATTAATCTCCAGAGACTTGAATGCATGCTCAAATGCAGTTGACAAGCAGTAAACCATGTCAGATTGCTAAATACTTCCAGATTATAACAAGCATATTGGCTCAGAATATTGATCTGCTTCCATTTTCTAGTATTTGTAGTTTGACACTTCAAAATGTTGCTGAAAACATACTGTATGCTCCCCAAAATGGATATATACACAAGTTTTTCATAACACTGGATTAGTTTTGTGAGCTCCCTAAAACGTTCTGCTCAGATTTTTCTCTTTGTGGCGTTCCAAATAAATTAATGTACTTTCTTTCTAGCTACATAACAATAGCACTTTAGAAAAGCCTATCAAGACACCCTTTTTTAACTAGGTAAATCATGTTGATACACCGAAGAATCAATCATTTTGGAACACCACTGTAAACACAACTGGTATGCAGTACATTTGTATGCAACCAAATGGCAGATAAGATATGACCCTTCTCTAAATACTCCCGAGTGGGCTTGGAAATATTTTAATAGATTTGAAAATAAACAAAAGCTTGGTTAGACCTCACCTAGCAGCATTTTGTTCACTGTGTGTAGAAGAACCTGGCTGGCAACATCCGTTACACCGCTCCCATGTTGAGCTTTTCATTAAAGTGAATAGATACAAATACAGTTTATTTTACTTTTATTTATTTTATTCATTAAATTTATATGATGCCAATAAGGCAACTTTTAATTTTTAAAAGTTTCTAGTTACTAATAAAAAAAGTAAAAAAAAAGTAATTTCTTGTTGCTTTGCAAAACTCTAATTACACATTTAGGAAAAAAGGTTAAAAACTGCCGTCTTTTCAATCAATTCTACATCTTCAAGTTTGGTGAAAAGTTTGTGTAAAACAATTTCCTGATTCAAGATACTCCAAAGCCTATTTTTAAAATTTAACTGAAGTAATATTATGTCATCAGTATAATTACATGTTTACCAGAGACATATATTTCTTCTTTCAGAACAAATAAACAAGCTATAAAACACATTTTGAATTTTAACATTTTTCAAAAATAAGATAAAATTCAGAAATTTCCTAAACTATAATAAAATATTTAAAAATTATCTATATGCTGTTTTAAATGTGACTATAAAACTTTGAAAATATCAGTGTTCGTTGCTATTTGAAATAATTTCTTAGACAAAGTTCTCCCTTCAACAAAAAGAAACATATCAATTCTGGCACAAGAAGAAAAACATATTAACTTTAGAATGCTAAGCACAACTAACCAAATAAGAGGGCCATAGTTTCCGTTAAACAATCCACTACACAAAAAAAAAGTTACTCTTTTCAACAGGCATATGAGAGACATTTCCAATGGCTGTAGGCACTTAGTGGCAACATATGTTTTTGGAAATGCAAGATGGTATCTGTGCACAACTATGGCTTTATGCTCAAGCCAACTTCCAAAAGGTAGCAAAATACCATGGTTGCAAATTGTCCTAGGGGAAACAAAGCCAGGCAGTAGAAATTTGCATAAAATTTGTACAAGTTAACTTAGAGGGGGGAAAAAGGAAAACTTAGGAAAGAATCAATGTTTGATTGATTTACTTTATATTTTTGAACTTGGAAGCTTCTCATGCCTTTTTGGTTTTATTAACTGTACATTTGTTTGCTGCTTTTTCTTCTGACAATTACCAAATGAATTGACATGACTAATAAAGATAATGCAACGTAAAACATAATGATCTCAAACACAGATCAGAAAACATATGCCACATAACAAAGAGCCCTGTTACAAGTTATTCCATAAAAACCCATTGAACACTGAGAAACACAGTTTGACTTGCGCATAAGATACATTAAAGCAGGTGTATGACAAATTTATATTTGGAATATTATGGATAATACTGCAGAAAAAACACCTGCTTCTTATAACTTTTCTTCGTGTAAGGTGTATTGTTTATTAAAGGCAGGCAAAGACAACTGTCCTCAATTTATGATTACAACTGAGCCCAAAATTTCCATTGCTAAACAAGACAGTTGTTAAGTGACTTTTGTCACATTTTACAATCTTTCTTGCCACAAATATTAAGTGAATCACTGCAGTTGCTAAGTTAGCAGCACAGTTGTTAAGTGAAACTGGCTTCCCCACTGATTTTGCTTGCCAGAAGTTGCAAAAGGTGGGACACTGCAACCATCATAAATCCATGCCAGTTGTCAAATAGTCAAATTCTGATCACATGACCATGGGGAGGCTCCAACGGTCGTGTGAAAAACGGTCATAAGTCACTTTTGTCAGTGCCATTGGAATTTCAAACGGTCACTAAATGAATGGTTTTAAGTTGAGAACTACATGTAATAGCTTCTGGTGTCCCCATTCATAATGGAAAAAAACAAGTCAGCAAGCAGAGAAGTAGACACAGTCCCACTCTAATTTATCTAACTATTTGGCAGCTGGAATAAGCACTACTCAAAACAGAATGGGACTTTGTGGCACAGAAATGTATGTTTTAAAAGGCTTCCTAACTATTTTTGTTTGCAAAGGGTGCAATGACCTGTTGACTTTCAAGTATGCAGAACATAAGACTTTGATCTATTCTATAGCAAAAGAAGGTCCACAAAGCAAAAGTCTGTTTTTAAAATCATTCAAAACTTCCTGAAGGCATAAACAGGCACACACCCAGGAGTCTTACCAGTTCGGCACACTACATTGCACTAAAAACTTTGTGTTTACTGATCACAACAGAAAACTGGACGTTTCGCCTGGAAATATATTTGTGTTTGGTAAAGATGCTTATAATTCTTTTGGTGAATATTAAGGGATAATAGATCTGGACTGTAAATATCCTAGAACGATACATAAATTTTAAATATTATTCTGCCATCTAGAGATAATCAGGATTTTTAAGCTGAGATCTGGTCAGCCCATGCAACACAACTTACAAACTTTTGGTCAAGGTGGATCATGCTCTAGAAGTATTTTAAAAGAAACATAAGGATGAGTGAAACAGGGATGACCAATTGCCTCCTTCGCTCTTTTCATAGCCATTGACTTCTTTAATTAGGTCCAAATGTGCCTTTATCCAATTTTTTTGTAGGCCTTGGGGCCAAAATGTAATACCAGCAATGTGAACAGTCTTCCTCTGACCTTTTAGTCTGCTGTTGATTCATTTAAGATGTAAACAACTGCAACTAATTGCACACACACACACACACACACACATACACACACGTTTATTCTTTTTATTTGTCCTCCTACTTCCCACTTATTCAACTCGATTTTCT
Organism: Protobothrops mucrosquamatus; assembly: GCF_001527695.2. Lineage (NCBI taxonomy): Eukaryota > Metazoa > Chordata > Lepidosauria > Squamata > Viperidae > Protobothrops > Protobothrops mucrosquamatus. The sequence goes on from NW_015388768.1 coordinate 91,473, forward strand.
TTTAGTCAGTCTAGCCACTTATTAACATTATGTGGTCATTCTTCTTTCTTTAGTACTTATAACTTGGCCACAAAGAAATAACAAAGGGAAAGGGAAAAGACAGGGAGGAAAGAAAGCATTTATAGAGCTACATCTGCTCTGCATTGCTCCATTCTATCTCATGCTCATGCTGGAACATAATCATGATCCTGGTTAGTTTGCCAATGTATGCAAACGAAACATGCTGATCTTGCCAGATCAGCATATTTGATTTATTTAATTTCCAGCATGTGCTTTTTAATCTCTGTTCGTGCTAGATTTAACATACTTGAAGAATTGATGATTAAACCTAGTCTTCTAAACACAATTTGCATTTCTGAAAGATGGAGCTTTATTAATGACTACAATTCTTTCTTTTGAAGATGCAATAGCGATATAATGTTTGACAAGACTATCCTATTCACCAGCACTTGCATACAATTCTGAACAGTACATTTAACAACACTGTATTCGTTCTTCGATTGTACCCATATGCATTAAATAAACTTTAGAAGACAATCCCAAATCCATAATTGGTCAATATCTTTAAGGACCAACTATAAAGTAACAATGAAAAGAGCCAATGGTCTGAAATTATTTCCATGGTTAAGTGTACAAAAACGAGAGGAAAAGAAGTTGAAATTTAAATCATATGTTGCAATTACATCTACTGTATACTTATTTTAGATCTACAGTAGTAGCAAATAGAGATTGGAAACTGAAATGAATTGTTCGTTGATAGTTGCTGATGATATTAATTTACACACAGAATTGTGAGACAATCCAGCAATGGTTGATTCCTGTTTCTGAAAATGTAAACATGGCTACATCCCCTTCACCTCATAGGCATCTGAAGGATGGGGCCTTCAGATGCCTATGACAAAAACCCTGACATCTCAGTGCAAACATCCTTTACATGCTTCTGTGCAACTTTGCAGCACAAAAATGAAAAATTGGAGCATGCATTCTGCATGTTATGATATGCATTTTGACATTATCATGATTAGGAATACATAGCTATGGTCTCTTGACTTGGCTGAATAGAAAAAGAAAACTATAATGATGAATAGTTCAAATATGACTCAGATATTATAAAAGATGTCTGACGAAACAATGATTCTCATTTGTGATACTATTTCAGTATTATCCACTTCATTTACTAACTTAAACATTTCTAATGAAAAAATTGCACCAAGAAAAGGTCTGTTTGTGAAATCTTCCATTGTGTTGTTTTGTTTTGTTTAATCTGCTTTGACTTTTACATCCAACAGGGCGCAGAGGAATGATGAGTGATACTAAACATCATATTTGTTGCCATAGTTTGAACATAATTAAAGTTCATTGAAGCAGGATGGACAACAGTCACAACAGAAGTAGCAATAAGTAAACTCCTTGAAGCTGCCTCTGTTTACGGCACTATTCTTGCAAGACCTGAGTTGAAGATATTTCTTTCAGATGTGGGCTATGCCTGTGAATCCAGCTGCCTGAGCACTTTGGACACTTCAAGGCCATAATATACAAGAAGGATCTCTTATGACTGAAACTGCCACTTGCATGCAAAATTATGATGTCAAGCCATAACGTGCAGTCTGAAATGTCTTATAACTTCTTAATTTAAAGAGACAAATGTATATTCATTTTCAAACTGAAAAGCATAGTAAATGTAAAACAAAATACATTGATTGCATTTCTTAATTTTAGTTTCCTTCCAGGCCCCGTCCTTTTTACAAACCTGACTGCAGAATATCAAATAAATGTGGTCTATACAAAAAGTCAAGCAGGATGAAATCTATAAGCCACCAAGAGAACATTGTTACATAATAAGAACAAAGGGCAATTTTTAAAAAAAATCAAAGATCCATATGGCAGATTTGGATTTGGATACTTAGCATTCGCTATAAATGGGAACTCCCAAGGAAAATGGAACCTCTGAGTCAAGATAATCTAGGCATGTTTTCAAGCTTTTCCTTTAGTTCTCTTTCTTTTTTCTTTTCTTTTTTTACGGTAAAGGATAGTTTTCTGTTATTGGCCTCTTCTTTAACTGACTAGCTCCTTTCCAAAGATAGCTACTAAAAATTAGAATTAAAAAACCTCCATGTTCCAAAAGCTATTAATGGGTCACACAAAAGAAATTCCCTCAATTAAAAATCTTCTTTCATATTGGAATCCAGTCCATTATCAAGGAGAGGCTGCTTAGGCATCTCTAACAGCACATATTTCATGGAATGAAGATAAAGTTTCCTAATAATTCACATGGAATAAGTACAGGTAGTCCTCGACTTATAACAGTTCATTTAGTGACTGTTGTAAGTTACAACAGCACTGAAAAAATGACTTATGACTGTTTTTCACATGATCATTGCAGCATCCTCTTGGTCATGTGATCAAAATTTGGCTGCTTGGCAACTGACATGTATTTATGGGGGATGCAGTGTCCTGGGGTCATGTGATCACCTTTTGCAACCTTCTGACAAGCAGAATCAATGGGGAAGCCAGATTTACTTAACAACTGTGTTACTAACTTAACAATTGCAGTGATTCACTTAATAAATGTGGCAAGAAAAGTCATAAAATGAGGGAAAAAATCATTTAACAAATGTCTCACTTAGCAACAGAAACTTTGGGCTCATTGTGGTTGTAAGTCAAGGATATCTGTACTGTTAAAGAATTCCATAATTTGTGCTTGGGCTCAGCTGGATAACTGATTCATGTTATGTCAAAGTGATCTTCCATGGGAGAAATGTGATAGCTTTCAGATCAATGGCACTGAAAAAAAAATTCTTCATTGTTTTTCAGATATACCAATTTCAGACATCGCAATTTTAGAATAACATGTTTAGGTGTTGAAAACCCATTTTAAAATCTTTATTATTTTAAAGCATTTCTAACTTTTTAAAGTCTTGGATTAGAGTGGGTGACGCCTTTAAGAGAAGAATGGCAACACTTTCCCGAAAGTTATTCTCCAGCATCCTTCCCTTCCTCTTCAGAACAGGTTGCGCTTGAGTTACAACCACAACTGGGACTGGGACTTCTGTTGCTAAACAATGTTGTCATTAAGCAAGTCATCATGTGACTGCAACCAATTTTAAGACCTTTTTTTGTTACAGTCATTGAGAAAATCTAGCTCCCCTCACTGAATTTGCTTCTCAGAAGTTGGCTGTGGAGGTCACAAATGGTAATCATAAGATCTTGGAACACTGTAACTATTGTAAACACATGTGGTTTGCCAAGACCCCAAATGACAATCATGTGATTGCGGGGACATTGCAACAGTGTGAGGACTGGTCCTCAGTCACTTTTTTCCATGCCATCAGAATTTCAAACAGTTGCTAAACAAATGGTCGAATGAGTGCATCAGGAAGCTAAGAAGATTTCAACCTACAGAGAGTGAGCTAGTTACCAAAAACCATGCATAAATTGCAAATTCCTGTAAAAAACAAGAATGCCAAAACATCTTTACTTCCTTCTAAATCAATTTTCAGGGTTAAATATAGTAGTTTATAGATTGACTTGGCAAATAGGATTATATTTCAGAATTGCTATAGTCCTGCAAACTTGCATCTAAAGATTCATTAAAAGTCAATTTCCACACAGGGAAAAAAATCATGTATGTTCAATAACAGCTATAGAAATGATTGCAGTGGATGCTATAAATGAATGTTTCCAAAGAATTATTCACCCCTACTGCTTATTTTAAAAAAATCCCATAAAAGCCTGATTTATGAAAAATTGAACTGGATTTAAGGACAATATATGCTGCTGATGTGTTTATATTATCTATGCTAGATTGCAGCAACTTGCCTGGGCTCAAAAAGCTTAGTAAGATCAGTGCCGTTAGTTCATAGGTTGGAGGCCAATAGGAAATTCCAGAGTTGCAGGTTAGACTAAGAAATTGAGAAACCATTTTGGAAAAAAGCAGCAGCAAACCAAGAAAACAACTGTATTACCATAAAATGTCATGGCGTCTCTATAAACAACCACTATATGTCATATTACATGTCATATCAGAATTATAGTTTTGATTATTCTTAAAAATAGTACAATTTTAACAGTAATGTGAACTTTGAACATTCTCTGGTGTCTTTGTTTTTCTTATAAAGCTGGTCAAACTAACAAAGGCAGTTATCAATTCTAGAAATATATAATTTTCCTAAATACTGTTACACAATTATATCTTTGAGCAACTCCTGATCAGTAAAGCAGCTTTTCTTTTACTTATTACTGCTAAATTGGATTATTTAGGCTGAAGATATTCCACAAATCTACCAATAAAATCATTTTAATGCACTTGTTCCTGATGAGTAACTCTGATGCTCAACAAACAAAGCAATTCTTTCAAAAGAACCAATAATTCAAAATTTATGGTAAATTGTTTATAAGTTTATAAGTTTATGTAGTCTTATCCATTCAGAATGTGGCACAATCTTCCAGAAAATCTCCTGAATAAACGTATAGGACAATCACATGCTATTCATTTTCCTCCAAATATTTAAACTGGGCTTCAGCATAACGTTCTGGATGATTATTCTGTAACATATATGCTTATTCAGGTGAAACACAATCTGCCATTTATAAACATATCATTGTAAAGTTTCAACACTGGACCCTAATCTCATTTATATAATTTCTAAATTGTTATGTTTGGCACCCTGTCTTAAACATACTAACTCAAATGATAATGTGAGCTAACTGCACTACGTTGATGTGGTTGACATTGATCTTGACCAGGTATAAACAGAAACTGATTCAGTTATGATGTAATGCAAAAACAGAGGCAGATCCTTGCAGGAGAATCAATTCTTACCTAGCATTAAAACTTATTTCCTCAATTAATATTATCCTGAGTCTATCAAATCTCTCTTCAAGTAAAACTGGGAGAGAAAGAAGTTAATCCTGTTAAAACAGATATACAAGCTCCTTCAGAAAGATTATATACCATAGAACTTGAACAATATGAAAGCATTGGGTTTTTTTATTAGAGCAGGTGGAGACCGTGGTGAGGTGACTTTTGTATAGCTTTGGATAGTTCACTAGCTGCAGCCTTATCTGGAACATGATGCACTTATCTGGAACAAGAGTACAGTCACTCATGCCCTTATCGTCTTTCAATTAGACTAGTATAACTCACTCTACATAGAGCTGCCCTTGAAGTCCGGTAAATTTCAGCTGCTCCAGAATAGAGCAGCACGCATCCTTAGTAGTTGGACCTGATACTGTCACATTACACCTTGACTGCATAAGCTGCCCTAACTACTAGTAGGCTTCCAAGTGCAATTCAAGGGGCTGGTGGCTATGTATAAATCTCTAAAACTCAGTGCTTGACTAGTTTAGAGACTGCCTTTCCCCAATTGTTTCTGCCTGTCCTACTCTGGCAACTTGGAAGCACCTGATGGTTCTCACCAACCAGGAGATACTGGGTGAAGGAACTTGACAGAGAGTACTCTCTGTAGCAATCCCTTCCCTCAGGAACAGCATGCCTTCTGAGCAGATATGACCTCATCCTCATAGCTTTCTGGAAGCTGGTGAGTCATGTCTTCCGAAGGACTTGGAGAATGATATATTATATGTCACGGTTCTAACAGATGAAACTCTTCAAAAGAACTTCGAGGCATTGTTTACCTTAAAGAACATCCGATGTTAGCAGTGTTGACACTATAATTTCAATTTTTACTTTTAAAATTCTCAGTTGTACATTTTAACCCGAATCTAATTTTGTATTTATAGTTAGTTATTAATAATTTCTGGAAGCTGCCTAAAATCTGAGTGGTTTTGGATGGTCAAATTTTAAAACAAGAAACAAATGAATAAATACATTTTCATTTATTGTATGATACAAGTGGGACACATTTAATGTCATCAGTTTTAATTATATGTCCTTTACTCATTTGCTTTATATTTTGCTACTATCTCTAGAATGAACCATATTTAATGGAAATATCTCCATTAGTATTAGCAAAACTAAACAAAAAGTATATCCAAACTTTCAGAGACTTGCCATCTGTTTTTAAAGTCAGCTAGAAAGTTTCTAGTGAGCACCATAGGTTTCGCAAAATAAATGCAACCACAAAACAAATGCAACTATGCATTAATATTAACTTATTCAGGATCCTTGGTGATGAAATGTAAGCATAGAATTGATTGATTGGTAAATAAATAGATGTCATTTAATTGATCTATATCACTTGATCTCCAAGCTAAATATGTTTAAACCATGTCAGTGACAGGAATAAAAGTACTCTGGCTTATTGTAACATAATACACAATAGTCTGAAAGGCAGTACCCCAACCCTATCATATAATATCTTTGTAGCAATCAACCCATGCAACAAGCATACAATACAAGGTCACCTTGATATATTTTCCTTCTGACACTCTAGGATGTCCAAATGTAGATAACAGATTCTGTAACCAACAGTTGTCAAAGGCCATCTCTTGCCTTTGCCAAGCTTTTGCATAGCTTCCAAATATGCTATGGGGGTGGGGTGGGGTGGGGTGGGGTGGCAGAGGGAAAATAAAAGATAAATCCTGCTAGATGTGCAATTTTCTAACTTTGCATATTTTAGTTTACACTGTGACATTTTTCTTTGAAATCACAACCATAGTATATAAGGACTATAAAGTTTTGTTGTAATTTTAAGTAATTTGGGGTGGGGGGAGCACTTTCTTGTTTTTCTTACTCTAAAGTTAAAATGTACACATAATCCACAAGAGGCTCACTAATTATCAGAAAAATATTCTGTATTCATGGATTGATAGGAAGCTGCTATTTAATGTTCAAAAAAGTTGGCCATTGTGTCAACGTACAATCAGATTTGCTTCAGGCATCCTCTTCTCTCTCTCATAATTTTCTCATACTCATATTAAACATGCACTCCATGCGGTTTCATCAAATAATGTCAATTAGTTATGCTTTGTTTTACCATGGGCATCGGGAATAATCATCTTGCAAATCTGTTGTGTTACACAAATCTTATGCATAAAAGCGCACACAATGGGAAATACGTGACTCTTTGAAACCGGCAGAAAAATGAGAGGGCGGGCAGAGTTGGCTAAAAATCTAAAATACAAGTATCTGTTTAGGATGGAAATATTCAAGGACACTGTAGGCTTTATCCACTTTCAATAGAGGCCAGATGATTTTGGTTTCCTTTCTTTAGAGAATACTTGTGTGTTCAGTTGTTGCTTCACTTATCTTCAGATAAATTAAGTTCTAAGCTTGCAGAAGCTTATAGGTACTTAATGCTTGATAAGGAAATAAGATATCCACATTATCATCTAAAGAAACCATCCATTCATGAACTTAGCTGCAAATCTTGAGATTGTGTGGGAACTATATGTGAAGAGGAATTAAGAAGCAACTGTACTCTAAAAATAGACTTCCACGTATACTTAGACGTACAAGACAAGATAGGATGTGGATGAGGACAGAATGACTTGAGAGACCAAGAGAAAGTTCTCACTTCCTGAATCATTCATGAGCTTTCAAACCTATGACATCACTATTGTTTCTGCACTTATTTATGCTTATTTCAAAGACCTGAAAATTCTCTGTATTAGCTACCTGATAAGAAAGCAGATGGGAACATACAAGGTGGAAAATTAAAAGACCTGGCTTTTCCCCCAAGGGGTGATATAGGATTGGATAATTGCACATTAGAAGTTTAATTTGATGCCACGTTTTTGCTGTTTTTAATGTTTTAATATTTTAATTTGTTTAGCTTTATAGTTTCATTATTTTATATGTTTTAACTTTTGATTGGGAGACAAGTTGGTTACAGGATGGATGAATGAATAAATAAATAAATATTCAAATAGAGGAAAAACAAAGGATTTAAGCAACTGAGAAATGCAGATGTGTTTGAGAATACGACAATTGTCTGAATTATGCAATAACTTTTCACTTAAAGAGTTTGCTTAAGTAAAACATTGCATAAAGTATGAAACTGTTAAAAAGTTTAAAAAATTGTGCCCCAAAGGAAACTGCAATCAAAGCAACACAGATAATTTAAAACATCAATTCAAATGGCATGTTACTAACTAGATTTGGAAGAAAATATAAACTATTATTGAAATACTTTTTTACCTTTGCGTATCACTACATTAGTGTAGATTGTCACTAAACGTAAGCTTACATAAAAATATCCATACTTTCACACTCAGCATGTTCTCTAGGATTTTTTGTTTGTTTGTTTCAGCTTGAATAAAAATAAGTTGGAAACAGTGCAAACAGACTGAAGCAACAGCAGCAACATTGTTCCACCTATATATTTATAGTTTCTGCAGTATTTCTCCATTTACCACAACTATATTGGCACAACTGTCTTTGCCTACCGGCTCATGATTCTCAAGGCATAGAAAATGGTCAAATGTGTATAAGCAGAACATCTTTTTTATATCTAAGACCACAGAAGCAAATTGCTTAACCTTATCTACTTTTCTTCTTCTTCCTTGCCTTCACTCTTGACAGAAATCTGACCTGATTATGTCCACTGGTTTTTTAAATTAGGATATGGGCTGCATGAAAATGGATTGCTGGCTCTACTCTGTGTTACAATTATCCATCTCTTTTCTGATGTTTCCTGCAGTATGTTTCCACTGAAATTTACATGCATTTTTGCAGGAATGCTGCTAGATCTGTTAATTTATTTTCATAGCTCTTCAAGAAGCTCCATAGTTTTCAACAGTAAAACTTGTTATGGATAAAACCAAATAGACGCCTTGGATCTGTCTCTTTAATGAACATGAAATTCATTTGAAAGGTTATCATTCTGTGAAGATGCAAGTAATAATACACTCTTGATTTAGTTTTGGAAAGTTTAAAAAACAAATCAGATTATATGTACATGTATGAATAATATACTGCAGCAACAGAGATTTGGCATGCGGGGTTATGAGATAGTCCCTTCTCAACAATCAAAATTATGCATACATTCCGTTCCTCCTGGGACAGGCAGCATATAGAATGTTCCAGTTGTCAATCAGAAACAACAAATTTGACAATTCAAAGATTAAGAATAGAATCTTGAGTTCCTTCCAGTTGTGACATCAACATTTGGGTTATTGATTTTAAAGCCCATAAGTGCAGGGACTCACTTTGAAGTTAAAGTTCCAAGCCCAATTAATAAATTAAAAATAGTGGACACAGGGGGGAAGACTTTTATACCAGCATTTGCAAAACGTAACAATCTGTATACATAGCTGTTTTCAGTGAACTATGTCTCATTGTTACCAGCAAAGTTAACATAAGCAGTAAACTATCTTTAAAAAAAAAATCACTTGCCATGGAATTTGAAAAAAAATATATATCTTGGACTGTATTCTCTAACATAATTAATTTTGTCCTAAGGCAATGAGTTCAGTATTTTTCTCTAAGCAACACAGTAATAATGAAATAATTTAGAGCAGAAACATTTATAGAATATAGGCATCAGTGGTAAACTCTCGAGCATAATTAATTTACAGTTAGATGCTCAATAAACATTTAGTATTATGATTTTCAGAACTTTAGGTATGTGAAAGCCACATGAGTTTCTGTTAGAAGAAAGTCCAGGGATACCATAAACAAATCCTAATTAGCTTGGTAAACAAACAGATCATTGATATATGCATCCAGGCAATGTTTAGCCTTGCAAATTATCAAGTTTGACTCATATATTCTAAGACAAACAAAAGGCTTTTTGCATGCAAATCTACATATTTTTCTACTTTAAAAATTTTGTTTACAATTTCCAAACAACTCATTCCACACAATGTGGAGAAAAAGCAATTATCAGTTCTCCAAACAATATCTGCAATTCAAAGAAGTTATTTATGGAAATCTTGGCTCAGATCAAAACCTCCAAGTCTTCATGATTCCATATTGGGCAATCCATTAGAAGATCCCACAGCCAATCTCTCATTTCTTTTACATATTTAAAATTTTCAGGTTACATTTTGGGTACTGGCATCTGCAGGAGGAATCAAAACAGACAAAGGGATACTTGTGGAATTTTAATCGAAATTACATTCATTTGTGTGTGTAGTGACTTATATACTAAAAGGGCAAAACCTGGATTGCAATGTTATGACCACCATCTTACCTTTTTCGATGCTACTTGGATATAATTTTTTAAGTAGTGTAAATCAGGATATGGTCATTACAAATATAAAAGACAGTATCTGTGTACCTTATGAACAGGTTCTGAATCGTTAAACACATGAATTTCATTTGAGTCATCCCATAATGCAATACAGTATTATAATATTGATCATGGCATTTTTAAATATTAAATTCTGCAAGATAATTACAGATAGGCATAAATACTACAGAAACATATTACTTTTGGTAAAGAATAGAAATAGAATAGAATGTCTGAAAGTTGCTGAAATTAAGTTATCCTTTGTTCACTAACTGCAATAAGTCATAAAGACTTATTATTGTACATCTAAATAATTTCATAAAGGTGACATAATATTCCACATTTAGTTCATTTGTCTCTTGGAGAAGTCAATGAAATGTCCCTTTTTTAAAGATGAAAACATACACTATACAAAGCACATGACAAGATCATTACTGGTTACTATTGAAAAAAATTGTGTGAGAAAGAAAGACCAATGTAAACATTCCTACAAAGTCACAAATCAATGTCAATTATATCACTGACTTTATTGTTTTACAAAGACCCTGAATAAAGTATAAGTTGATTTATATCAAATCAACCTACATGTATTGATATAAACCAACCTATACAACATACAGTTTAGTATTCTTAGCATGTGATTAAAGTAATTGCAGATCTGCAGAAATCCCAAAAGCATCATGCCCAAACTCTAGAAGTTCAATGTGATATTCAGCAATTTACAGCTATATAATTTCCCTAGTTATATGATTTTTCCTCCCTAAAGGGCTGATATTTAATATTTACCTATGCATAAACTCAACCAGTCATCCCAACAACTTCATATTTCAATATAACTGAACCTAGAGAGTTCAAATACTGAAGGTATTTCATACGACTAAAAAAACCCAGGAGATAAAGAAAAATCTTTTGTTCAATTCTCCTGTGTTGTTTCAGAATTCATTTCATAATTACAGTTAGTACGTCAGTGTGGGCACAGCAGCAGAACTGCGATCTATTTCCTGTGCAAATTTTACCACTTACATGATAAATGGATAATGACTTTTCCTAGTTTGCACAACAGGAATTGAGGCGAAGAGATAGCAATGAGCTAAAGTAGTCTGCTGTTGAGGTGCAAATTGAACTCAGAATAAAAGATTTAACTTTGTCAATTATTTAGCTCAAACTGTTACACATTATCTTGCACATTTGAGAATATTTTAAATAAATAAGGTCTTTTTTAAAATAAACTCTGGAGCCATTATATATTCTGCCGATGTATATTTGTCTACTAACAAAAGTTTTGTTTTATGCTGGATTTTCACAAAAAAAAATCGCATCATCTCACTCTTGAAGTTACTGCCACCTTGGGAAAAAAAAATTCCTAGTCCCAGCATGGCAAAATCTGCTCGCTTTTACAGAGAGGGACAGAATGCTATCACAAAGCTTTCTCCAGCATATCATTCAGTGACCACATATCTTTCATGAACCCTAAACCATTCCAAACATTTCAGTGTGCCCCACCAAAAATCCAATTGTCTAGTTACTAGGGCAAGGCGCCTTGAAACATGATACAAGAAATGTGTTACCACTTCAAACAAAAGGCCTCACTTGGAGAAGTTTAAATAAATGTCAGTCCATGCAATGTAATGTTTAGGTAGTAATAAGTGCATAAAACTATCTTTCTTTTGGATATTTTTTAAAAATACAATGACCACGATGTCCTATTGCTGAAGCTTTATGTTCCAACAGAAAGAGTTTCTACCCATGCACACTGGTTGAGGTAGCTATTTTTACTCTGACAAGATCATGCTGATTGAATACTGCTCTGACGGGAGTCTATAGAAAAAACCTAGGAGATAAATCTTTGGGGTGGGAGCAGAATACCACCCAAAACCTTTGGATCTCAGCCATCAATACAAGCTAGTCTTACAATGTACACAACTCTGTATATAATATTAAAATATATTGCTTAAAGCTTTATTCTTATTTGTCAATGCATATTTTGATGATACTTACTTCCAGGGAATAATTTATCACCCAAAACTCAATATTTCTTCCAGTAAAAAATGACATTGCTTTCTGGTTTCTAGTTAAGTGCATTAATGAAAACAGAATTTTATTAACTCTATCTTTTTCACATTAACAAATGTACATATAATCTCTAGTACTTTTTTTTAGATTCATGATTGAGGAAAAAAGCCCAATGACAGAGAAGCAGAAAATCTATGATTTTCCTTTGATGTAAGAGGGCCTGCCTGGAACACTGTGGGAAAAGTTTGTTCTCTTCTAAAAATCACTGCATAAACATCCTGTGGGACTGAACATGTTTAGAAGCTGATACTTAGACTAGCTATGATAGCACTTAAAATGGAAGAGCTTAATATGGGATCACTTTCAATAGATGGTGCCTCAGGAAGTGGATAAGATACTTGAAGAGCTTCATCCGGCTACATGCTCAAGCTTTGCCTATCTTGATTAATTACTTAAACTTGAATATGAATGCCCAAAGAATGTCTCTTTGTTGTTTTATTGCATTGTTCTAGCTTTTTTTAGAATGTTACTAGAAGAAAGTGCTCAGAGTCATTTGGGAGTTGGGCTTTCTTTAAATTTATGTCAAATTATCCCATAACATTTGAATTGTATGGTCCTACTTATTTGAAATTGAGGTGAGGGGGTGAGATTATTTAGTCAATAATCCAATGATGCTCATTTCTATTTCTCAGCGTCATCACAATCAGTGAAAGTGGTGATGTACTAAATTTGTGCTTGAACTCAGTTGATTTTGATAAGATAGAGATATCATGAATAGATAATTCCCAGAGTTTAGAATGTGCCATACAGTTTATTATAGTTATGTTTATACTTCCTGTGGAAGACTAACTGACCAATTTAGGGACACCCTTGGATCTAACAGTATTAATTAAGCACTGTTACTAGAAGTGGTTTGCCAATGTTGATTTTTCTTAGACTCAACTCAATATTTAGAGCAGTATTTAAAAACCAAAAAGTTATTTAAAATCTCTTTTAAAAAACAGTTTGCTAACCAGAAGTTAGCATTCTTTGTTAACCTCAAAGGCATATGCATAATACATGAAGCTGTCCATGAACATAGTACAATAATTACAAATAAAACTGGAGAAGCTTTCTTACTTGGTTGTACAGTCACAGTACAAAATTAGCTTTATTGCCTATTTGTTTCTGACTCAAGCTCAAAGGGTTGGTTAGTACCTCTGAAGTCCCAAATATCATGGAATCCAAATATATTAAAGATTATTAAAAAGTATATTAAAGAGAGTTGAGCCAAACACATTACCCAATCCTAGAAATCTTGAGTTCTTTTGGGTTTTAGAATCTCCTAGTTCTGGGGTCTTTCCATCACGTATTCTGGATAGGGTTGCAGTGCCCCAAAGAGATGTTGAAGGCACTTTGGGAGGTTCTCCTGGTCTGGTGGCTCCAGCTCAAAAAGAAAGTGTCAGCCATGATCAGGAGGACCTTTACATTTTTGTGTTTGTGTGCCTGTGGTGCCCAATCTTGTAAAAGGGGACCCTGTTAACAGTTACTTATGCCTTAATCCCCTTCTGATTGGATTACTGCAATGTGCTGTGCATAGGGTTGTTCTTGAAGACTATTTGGAAGCTTCATCTACTGCAAATGCAGTGGCACAGGCAGTTATGGATGTCAGTCATTTGTCATTTGTGACATCTCTGCTCTGCTCTGGCAGTTCTTTTGGCTACCAGTACAATTCTGGGAACAATTCAAGGCACTGGTGGTTATCTTTAAAACCCTTCATGGCTTGGTTCTGGGTTATGTACAAGACAATCTCTCCCAATGGTATCTCCCCATATTATAGATCCAGTAGGAAAGAATGCTCTGAGTCCCAGCTGCGAGACAGTGCCATCAGCTAAGACCCAGAAACAGAGCCTTTTCTGCATGGCACCTGGGCTTTCCGTCAAGATCAGACTTGTCTCAACCCTCCTCACCTTTCACAAGGCATTAAGAACCCAGTTTCCCATCAAGCCTGGGTCTCTAATGTACAGGTGAACCTGTATCTTAATTGTATTAATTGTGGGATGTTATGAGTATTCTCAGTTAACTATGTTATGCTATTCATGTTGGGTGATGGTTTTACTGTTTTTTGTTGTTTAATTGTTAGTTACCCACAGTCATGTATATGAGATGGTCAGCCATTAATAAATAATAAAATAAAATAAAATAAAGAGTGTCTTTTTATCATTGAATCAATTCTGGAATAAAAATCTGCTCCATCTTCTCAGGCACTTTTTAAAAAGGATTTCTGCATAGTTATTTTCCTATTCTTCATGGGTGTAGAAGGTATAGGGCAGGAGTCTTCAAACTTGGCCCTTTTATGACTTGTGGACTTCAACTCAACACTGGCTGAGGAATTCTGGGAGTTGAAGTCCACAAATCATAAAAGGGCCAAGTTTGAAGACTCCTGGTATAGGGGAAGGATAGAGGAAGAGCAACTACCAGGGCAACGGTCAAATAAAAGGGGCTTGATATTAGTCCAGGAACATACACCAAGAAATCAATGTCATTGAGCTTAGGCTCAAGCCCTTCTTATCTGATTGCCACCTTGATAGCAGCTCTTCCTTCTGTCCTTCAAGGCCATTCCCTCTATAGTCTTTTTTCATGGAATAGAATTTTGAAAATATTGCTACAAGGTGAAAATCAACAGGCCTCTCTATATCTCTATCATGCATTGGGTGTTCATTCTAAGATTTTTTTTAAAATTTTCAAGCATTTTTCATTAAAAGGATTTCAGTTTTTCACAGTCATGACTTTCAATAAAATATCTAAGTCATACAAATTTCTGTAAATAAAAATATCTAACAGATTAAAACATACTTCATTTTAAAGAATGTTGGAGCATAACTGCTACATGTAGGACTATCAAAATGTAAATGGCTTCAGATCATCACTAAGATTTTGAATCACCTCAATTTATTCAGTGATTATGATCTGTCACTCATTATTACCATTATATTACAGGAAACAAACCTGTTTTAGAATTATTAAAATATGAGGATGGAGTAAAAACTGAAGCATCCAATGTTACATACAAAACTGGTAGAAGAACTGCAACACTATAATTTCTATACTTTCTGATCCACCACAGATCCAAAGAAAGTATTGTTTTCCACCACACAATTCACTGCTTATTACCCATCAGTGCCCTATTTTATGTGAAATATCAGACCTTTATTGAGGCAATATGATTATAGGGTGCAATCATTAGTCCTATTTTCTTTGACTCCCATTTCCCTTTTTTATTTTGTTTGATGGCAGTCAGTTCCTTTGTCTAAGCCAGTGGTTCTTAACCTGGGTGATATCGCCCCCCAGGGGGCGATTTTGTTTTTCAGGGGGGCGATGGAACAAAAAGGGGCGATGCGGGGGCGAAGGAATGAAAAGGGGGCAATATGGGGGCGATGGAGTGAGAAGTTTTGGGGACACTTTTGAGACTTTTTCGTACAGTGAATCGCTGTATATCTGTTGTACAAAAACATCAGATCGCTCACTATTAGCGGATTGAATTGTGTTTTCAAATGTTCCTCCAGCTAGCTTCAGTTCAGAATGCCATACATATGTGAATACACATAACTTATCTTCATGCGTGTTGTACAGCAGCCTCTACCCATACAGTGGCGCGCCATTGGCTAGAATATGGGAGATATGGGGAAAAGACTGGAAAGAAATTATTTGCATCAATATGTTGTCCTGATGACAATTTTAAAGAAAACAAAACAAGGGTTTGCATAAATTGAAGAATTATTTCCTAGGTTGTGATTGAGAGGTTATGTTGGGGGAGGGGGGCGATGACAACTTCCTCATTGGCTCAAGGGGGCGATTCGTTCAAAAAGGTTAAGAACCACTGGTCTAAGCCACACAGAGACATATGTATAAGCAGAAGTATACAACAGAGATAAGAAATATCTGCATAGATGAGTTAAAAAAAACATTAAATATTAGTACACATTACTTAAAAAGCACATGGCCTCTTTTGAACAAAAAGTTTATATCTCTAACACCCAAGTACATTTAAGTTTTATCTTGCTTCACATAGTGGCTTGGATTTCTACCAAAGCTCGATAGAAAACAGACATTTGTATTATGCTATAAAAAGTCAAAGATTTTGATGGAATGCTCCCAATATAATGGAATTCTATTGCTTTTGTCCACTGTCTTTTCAGAATTACCTCTGCTTAGTTTTTCTGAAATAATAATAAAATAAAATTATTTTATTTTATTCACTACAGACTGCCTGATTCCCAAGCAACTTAGCAGCTTATAGTGAAACACCAAATGAAAAATACAACAAACCAGAAAAGTAAAGCACAACCAAACCTAAACAAAACAAATCTAACAAGGCACTGCATAATTACCCTGTTCCTGAGGTCTGGGAGAACAACCAGATTTTTAGTGATTTTCTAAACAACAGAAGAGTAGGAGCCACAGAAACCACTGGGAGCAGATCATTCCAGAAGACAGGAACTGCAACTGAATTGACATGCTTTCTAGGTCCCGCAATCTCCTTTAATTGATGGGACTGGAGCCCACCCATCCTGTTGGACAGAACAACATGGGCACACATTACTGGAGATAACCAGATCTTGTCCTATGAAGGAGTTTAATTGTACCTTAAATTGTACTTATAAGCCAACCATTGCAGCCCATAAAGCATGAATCATGTTCATATATGGT
Source organism: Protobothrops mucrosquamatus (assembly GCF_001527695.2). Lineage (NCBI taxonomy): Eukaryota > Metazoa > Chordata > Lepidosauria > Squamata > Viperidae > Protobothrops > Protobothrops mucrosquamatus. The sequence continues at coordinate 108,311 of NW_015388768.1, forward strand.
GGAGCCCCATCAATGCCAACACTACCACATTCTGGATGAGCTGAATCTTCTGGATGATCTTCAAGGTTAATATCATGCACAGCACATTATAAAAATCTATTTGTGAAGTGGGTAGGGCACAAAGGACCTTCCAGTCCAGGAAAGTGCACAACTGATACAAAGGCCCTTTTGGCTGCAGCTTTCACCTGCTCTATAGTAGGTGCTGAGAGTCCAGGTAGATTCCCAAGTTCAACACAAGTCTCAAATGGGAAAGTGCAATATCACTAAAAGACAATGATGTAATATCTTGAAATCCATGAGCTGAATAGATAAAGTCACTCAGTTTTGTTAGGATTGAGCCTGAGTTTGTAGGGCCATGGAGAATGCATGCCTGCTGGATCTCCTCAGATAATATTATTTTATTGATGTGATGCAGAACATGCCAACTCTGTCAGAACTCATGGGGCATGAAGAGACAACTGGAAACTGATGGTACTATAAATATACAGTCACTGGCCATGTAGGACTCCATTAAGTGACCACAGTACCTTGAATCACATCAGAAGCCTACTGGTAATTTCTTAAAGATCTTATTAATATGTTTGATTGCAACAGCCAATGCCCAAACCATTAAAAAAAACCTATAGAATTAATGTCATGGATTGAAAATGAGTTTATTTCCTATGTTTTTGTTTAAATGTAAATATACCTGCATGATCTATATTATCTGGTAAAAGAGCAAAGAGAAAGATTTCTACATTCACCTTTTCTAATATCTCTAATGGTCAGGCATGTACTGCTGATAAAATGAGATAAGATGATATTATAGTCCACACCTTTCTAAACTTTTCTTCAATGTACTGGCAAACAAAAAAGGAAAATCAGGTTTTCCATTACAAGTTTATCTTTGAAGTCAATTATTTCTCAGGTTCAATCTGTTTCCCAAAGCTTCACAACAGTGACAAATCAGACAAATTAATATTTCAAAATTGCTCTAACTAAAAATCACATAGCATTCAATAAACCAGAAATTGTGCTTTTCAGTAGCATCCTTAAAAAAAAAGCAAAGAAAAAAACACACTTTCGGGTATTCTATACAAAAATATACACAAATATAGATGCCTTTTAATATAATTAAAAGTATGGCATAATTATTCTTAAAGTTAAGTTTAGTTTTAGGGTGATGTCAGTTGTGTAATAAAATTCAGTAGGTGCTGGAATTTTTAATAGGAAAGTCTGGATTCCGTACTCTAATTGGCCCAGTCACATTGTCTTGAGGCATTTTCACTCACCATCTTGTTCAGCCTCCAAAGCTTCAAAAGTAATCTGAAAAAGCTCTGTGATCATCTTCACACTGGCCAATTTGAAATGATGAGAACACGGAATGAATGACTTTGTGTCACATCAGATTTCTGCAGGTTCTGCAACATATTTAAAAATTCTATACCTACTTTAGGGAATGAGAAAGTAAAAAAAAAAGGAAAGGGGAATGGAAGAGAAGGCATAATCTGAGAAAAGAGGTGTCAATTTCATTTCTGCTTGTTTCCTTTGAGCTGCTAACTGAGAGCTGCAAAACCGTTATGTTACAATTTCCCTTACAGGGAAGTTCAAGAGCCGGCAGAAGGAAAGAAGCATCAATTCTCTCCAAAGGGAAACAGAGGTAAAATTCCCTATACAATGACACCATCACCACCTTTTGTCACAGATATTTCAAATGCTCTACAATCACAATTAAGTACATTCAGTTCTCCAACATTTTCATATTGTTACAGAATCCATGTATACAAATGTCCTTAATCTAATTTACTTTGCTAGATCATTATGATGAAAAGTGGAATATGTCCATGTACAACATGTGAAACTACCTGGAGGGAAAATAAGATAAAAATTAGTGTCTTTCATCATGCAGTAAATTCTGTTTACATTAATTCCCATGTAGGAGTTTGTAGAAGTTGAAGAATGTCAAATTATTAAAGTTGGGGCTGAATGCAATTATTTTCAAATGATTACTGGAAATAGGAAAAGATTTATCTTTAAATTAAGGTTTTATGTTTATTAAGAAAGATCAAGAATTGAGAACCTATCCATGTTTTTCAAAAATATCTGAAAGGAAGTTGGAGTTTACAACTAAACTTTGAATGAGAAATGCTATCTCATATGAAAAATAAACTACAAATTGCATTTAAAAATCTGTTTATGGAACATCTTCATTTAAAAAAGTAACTAGGATGTAAATTGTATTACTTTTCCTTATTTCTTCCCTATGTTTACATTATCTCCTATTCTTATTTCATATGTGGATGTCTCAATATTTAATCTGTCAAACCATATGACTAAAATAATCATTATTGGTAATACATATCTATAACTATTAGCATTTCATTGCAATAATAGTCACACTGCAATCATAGCATTACAAAAATAAATATCTTACAATGCTGCTTTATTACTTATTCCATTGTTGTACTAGTTGTTTGCATACTGAAATATTTATTTTAAATAATCATTAATGACCAATTATGTTTTTAAAAATGTTTAATCACCACAGATTATAATCAATGAAAATTTATTATAGTCTGTGATTTTTGTCTTACGTGGAATAATTAGATACAAAATCTAATTATTCCACTTAAGAGAACATTCTCTTATTTCTCAGTCAAGTTTTTCTGCTCCTAACATGCATTTCCTATCTACCTGATTTTTCTACTGTAGTTATCTTTGCTAGTATAAATCCCTTTCCCAGTTCTATATTTATATATTCTTTTTTACCCAGCTGTTTCCTGCCTTTCCTTATCTCTTAACCTATTTACTCTTCCTCCCACTCAGGTTCTCGTTATAAGTGTAAATACTTCTATCTCTTCAGTCTTTTAAATCTTTTACTAGAATCAGTCAATGGCAAATCGGAAGTACATATATCACTTTTCCGGTTTGTTTTGCTTCTACTTAGATTAATGAAGTTTTATTTCTAAAACTTGCATTCATTGCATTTTTCAAACCAGAGGGATTTCAAAGAAGCCAATAAATAATAAAGCCTGCAGACCACACAACGCAACAAAAATACAGCTATAGAATGAAATAAAAAAGCTGGATTCTTTATGATGACATACCATTGAGAGGATACCCACATAAAAAAGGTCTTAACATCTACACACATCTACAAACAACAAGTGCTGAATTCACCAAGAAAAAGAGTCTTTTTTGAGATTAATAACAAAAACATTGCTAGACAATGGCACTTTTAAAACTGAATCAAGATGTACATTACTAAAATGATTGAACACGACACAAAGGGAACTATGGGTCACCCAAACCCACTCAATGAAGCTAGTATTGGAAATGCCCTGTCCATATACACTTCCCATTACATAATCATGATTATGATAGATCTTTCAGATTTCAGAAATAGTTAGCTATTGTCTGCTTTCTAGGATAAGAAAGTGCATTTGGCCCAAGATCATCCAGTTGGCCTAAGGTGGGATTAAAAGTCAGAGTGTCCCAGTTTCTAGCCTGGCACCTTAACCATTACATCAAACTGGTTTTCTTTCCCTACTGTAATAATCTCTGTGAAACTACATCACCAGCAAGAAATTCCATGTAATTATTTTGTAAAATTATATTTTCCCCCAACTACTAATAAATACATTGATAGTCTTATACTGTTGTTGTTATTATCTTCATCATTATATCCATCCCCGAGTGGTATGATTGCCTAGTGAGGAAGACACTAGTCTTTCACTTGGAAGGTTGAGAGTTGAATTCTAGATAATGGCAGATGTTACTCTCTCAGGGCACACAAAGAAAATATTTGCTGCGAACTCCGTTTTGGCGTCAGGAAGGTCATCCAGCCAGTAAATGCTCAGCTCCATTCTATCGCCCTAACTTTATCCCGAATTAAGGGACTAGAGGATTGTAAAAAGAAAAAAAATGTGCATCCATGATGTATCCATTGAGCAGACAACCAGCAGCCTCTGAAACTCCTGTATACTTCAGAACAGCTGTTTCAAATGTCTACCACAATTTATTCTGTAAGCATAATTAATGTTATGAACTTCTCAGAAGGAAAGTCTCCAAATATTAATATTGTGTCTTCACTCGTTTCTCCTGCATCTTTTCCAGTTTCACTATTTCCTTTGAATTATTGGAATAGCTTTACTATTTCCATTCTCAGCCTTTGAAAAGTTACAATAAAAAGGGTTATGTTGTATAACCCTCTGTTTAAGTACTATATTGTATATTTTATATTATCTTTCTAAAGATGCCGAGATATGCTATTTTTGTAGGAATGAAAAGCATAAGAGAAGTTGAAATTAAGTCAGACACATTTTGTTCACAATTCCCATGGTCAATTATTTTTAACTACATGAATGAAGCAGTGTGGGCTGTCTCAGCACTTCCCCAGTTCTCAGTTCTGAGGATTTGACATTAGCCAGAAGTCAGCTCTGGATCCCACCAGCAAATGTGTTGTTATTATCAGAAAGATAAGAACAAACAACAGAATCAGATCTGACATTGCTGTAAAGACAACTAAGCTATTTTTTATTTTATAAAGTACAGAGCATGGGGGGGGGGGAAGGAAAAAATAATGTGCGAGGCCAAATGTCAACAGTGCAGAAGCATCAGACCACTAACGTATGGACTGATTTGCAATTTATTTTGTATGGAAAACTTACAGACTTTGTTTGCTTAAGGAAACTGTAAAGGTTTTTTCCCTCCTTAAAGAAAACACTCATGATGTGATTTACAATGATTACATACAAAATGTGGTATGGAAACCACAGCTCAGGGTTTTTCACTCAACAGTGATTCCTTATGGGGATATTCATGTATAAAATGGTGTATTTTTCCAAGAACCTCATCAAAAGTATTATTATTTTGATGGATTCACCAAAAGAATGATAGCACCTGAAAATAAGTTTTCCATTTTATACGAACATTTTATACAAGCAATCATTTACAAAAGGCTTTCTAAATATATTTGGAATCAAGGATATTTATAAGAAGTCCAAAATCTTTTTCTAGGTCGTTGTCTACAGAAAAAGTTGACATCCAACTGTAATATTGTTTAAAGTACAGACTTCATAGACAAATCAGTTTGCCCAATATGAAAGAATAAAGTACTGCAAGTAAAGTATTTTAAAAAGTACTGCAATTCCAGTGAATTTTCACTGTTGAACACCTTTGAAAATACATATAATTAGCCAACTTTACAGGTTCTTAGAACACAAGAAAAGGAGAAATGATAGCAGTGTGTGGTCCTTATGTGCTGCTAATTTGTTGAAATAATATGTACTTTTCATTTGTACAAATGTTATGCAGAACAAACTATTTCAGTATTCACTAATTTGCAGTTTGTACAAACTTGCTCTTAAAGGTAATCTTCAATTATTGCCCACAGCAGTAATTCATTTTCTAAAACTAAAGCTGCATTCAATACTTCTTACAGAAAAATCAAAATTTGGTATGGGCAGATAAATGATCCATGGGAGAAACAAGTTAAGTCCTGGTAACATCTTGGCCTCAACAGAATGTATTGACCAAGATTTAAACCCCATGTTTTTTTCTCTTGCTGTTTTGTTGTAAGGGAGTGCAGCACATTTCTGATGCTAATCTGTTGATAGCATCTGCACTATGTTTACATCATGGTCTTATCTATTCTGAGACCATCTGTCTAGCTTTGGCAGCTCTATCCTTTACCCCATACATTCTCCACCAGCAAAGCTGAAGGGAAATACTTTTATTTTTAATAGCTGATATCCCCCCTCCCCAAAGTTAATCGAAATATAGACCAATGTTACAATCGTTCCTCTGCAGAATGGAATTTATTTATTTATTTATGCAAATACATACATCTCAGTAATTGTACCAATAAAATAGCAAATACAGGTAGTTCTTGACTTACAACAGTTCATTTAGTGACCAAAGTTACAACGGCACTGAAAAAAGTGACTTGTGGCTATTTTTCACACTTATGACCATTGCAGCATCCCCATGGTCATGTGATTTATATTCAGTTATCAGCTTGACAACTGACTCACATTTATGACAGTTGCAGTATCCCGAGGCCATGTGATCACCTTTTGCAACCTTCTGCCAAGCAAAGTCAATAGGGAAACCAGATTCACTTAACAATCATGGTCACTAATTCACTTGTATGTGAATAAAGCAAATTGTGACCTAAGGGATGAATTGTGAAAGATTAAATCTCATTAGAAATGTTTTGAAATTTATTTTTCATTTTTGGAGGTCTGTATTTCTTGGGAAATTTGTGTGTGTGTGTGTGTGTGTTCTCCAATTTACCTTTTTCAAAACATGATCTAAATATGCAGTTCTCTGAATTATTGCCAGGTTTGATGAAATTTCATCTCCAAAGTAGTCTACAAATTCCATCAGATAATGAAATGATGTTCATGTAGAGACTAATAGCAGCATCACAATAATGAGCCAGAAATTCTGTTGCCTGGATGTCCAAATTACAAAGTGAGAATCACCAAAACACACAATTCCAGCAAATTATCTGGGGGAAAGATAAAAAGCAAACTGTCAACAGTAATTGGACTAAATCAGAAACTGTAATAACGTCACTAAAGAAAATAAAAGTTTGCTCATTGAGGCAAAAAGGAATGTGGCTCTTGGTTTCTCTGCTCCTTTGTTTTTAGTCCATTTTCTTCTCTTCATTTGCCTCTAATCAGGGCTAATGAGTTCCACTTTCCAGAGTTCCTGCATTACTTAAAGAAGCTTTGAGACCTTTTAGGAAATTCACAGAAGCAGTACTTAAAACACTTGCTTTGGTATTACTCAGTTCTAAATTATGTTATTTGCAAAGTGGCAATAGAATATATAACTTTCCAGTTCCTTTGGACACCCAAGATTCACTAATATCATAAAAATTAGTTCAGCTACTAAAGTTTCAATTAAAAAAAAATCCTAATGATGCAGCAAAAACTATTAAGCCAGAAAGTAGTATAAAACAAAGATTGTGCACAAGATACAGGAATTACAAAGAGCCTGGCTGGGACCTTTAAAAAAAATCCTCCAAGATGTTTTAAAAGGTGTGTTTCTCTCAACAAAATCTCCTAGCAAGCAACATGTATTAATAGCAGCCACATGTAGTAAACAATGATAGAGATGAAAGCAAGGAGCGCCTAATTAATGGAGCTTTTTGCTAAACAAAAGTAGCTGTTTTATTGTGAGCAGGGTGGCCTTTGGCCTCGGCTGCAACCTTTCAGAGCAGAGCAAGAAAACAATGTAACTGGTTTGCATTAAATGCCTGGAACCCAATGAGAATGTCAATAAACAAGGTGTGGCAAGACTGCAATGGGCCCTCCTCCAACGAACAGTGCTGGCCTCAAGTTTTAATTATTGTAGCTTGGAAAAGCCTGGTGTGAGAACTACCAAGCTCAAACTGTTAACACCAAACCAGATAAATCTTATTTCATTAAACTAACTTCCAAAAATGATCTATATGGACATCCTCGTAACAGGGCTCTTCAAACTTGGCCCTTTTATAACTTGTGGACTTCAACTCCCAGGATTCCTCAGCCAGCATGCCTGGCTGAAGAATTCTGGGAGTTGAAGTCCACAAGTCATAAAAGGGCCAAGTTTGAAGACCTCTGCTCATAACCATATAGACAGTCCTTAAGGTAGAGACTGTTTAACTAAAATTGTGACACAAAAGGCTCTGTTCAGACTAAGTAGAAAACACTTCTATACAAAACAATACAGAAAGCAGAATAGAGTAATCGTTCTGCAAGTCTAACCCATGTGTGTTCATTGTTTAAGTTAACTTCTCATACTCCTTTCTAAAAACACACTATAAAAACTGTGAAATAAGCCAGACACCCAAACTCATTCCAGTTTAATGTGAACCCTATCCATTATCCAAAATCAAATAACCACTACAACTCTGACACAAACCATCCCAAGTCCCATATACTGCAGCTACTTAAAGGAGAATTCGTTATCAGCTTGAAATCATTCTTATCTAATACCTTAACACTTTTTATCACTGTGTTTAATAAAGCCTGCAAACAAACTCCACACAGATGTCAAGGTATCCAGCTCCACTAGATACAACGACTGGTTGTTAAATGAATTACATCTCTCTCTTTCTGGCAGTTTGGATGCTTCTAAACAACAATTTGCCCTCCATTTACCACTATGTCTCCTTGGAATACCTTGAGTTCAACAATACCCTAAAGCCTTAGGAAATACACTGTCCAGAAATAGAATGAAAATTCTGTGGCCGTTACTCATTATTCCTTCAGTTAGTATGGAAAAAAATGAGAAAGACAAAGGAGTCAGGTAGATAGCTAATGGGGCAGCTGGGGAGTAAACTTTGGGGGAAGGAGGGAAGGAATGCATGCTTCTGTAGACAGATGGTGTGGGTGGGTGAGTTTAGAAATGACCCACAATGACAGAAACTAATTTTAGTGACTGCGGTGTATATTGAAGGGAGTGATCTGGAGGTGATTTTCCCAGTAATATGAAATGGATAGAGATTTTACTGGTCCAGAAAACTTTAGTTCACAGAATTACATTTCTGGGGGAATAGATTCCCTCCTGTGATTGTACTAAAGTGTGAGCTATTTAACTGTATTTCAGTTCTAACAGGTGTTCCATTGCCATCATTACAGTGACATTTATTTTACAAATAGGCCCTCAACAATCATTTCCAGGACAGCATCCTTAGCATTTTTTTAAAATCCAAAGTGCTCAGCAGCCCCAAACAACTGAGAATTTTTTAAAAAAACATGGGACATGTCACTGCTTTAATGGAACTGATATATAGAATTTATAAAACTGTTACATAGAATTTATATAATTAAATGATTGGTGTTTATAGCTCCCAAAGGGATCCATTCTCTTTGTGAATATTATAGGTCAGAGGAAAGTTTATGCGCTAAGAACTTCTTCTGGTTCTCTAGGTTCAATTTTAGTTTAATTCAATCAAACAGTCAAGCAGGAGCTCATAAAGTCAATCCAAACAAGCCCTCTTGCTTTGCAGCAAACAAAACTTGGCCCATCAAGATGTTTTCTGCCCAGCCCAAGCTTCATCAGAGATATCTTGGCTACCTGTTAGCCCCTCCCTGCACAAGGTTTCCTAAGATGTAGTCTTAGTCTAAAAATTCTGACTAAAAGAACAGAATTTTGCTAATACAATGTGTGCAGGATCCTGGGAGATGAAGAAAAGAGATGCTGCCTAGGGAATGAGGGAAATGCCTGGTCAGAGAAATAAACCCTAATCGGTTAGTGGCAGTGGGAAGTTTGTACTTTCAGATTCACAACATTCTGTTAATGTAGCCTTACAATAAAGTAGAATTGGCTCATCTAGTCATGTTTCCTGCATGATTTAACCAGGAGGGATGACATAAGAACAAATAAGACTTAAGACTTTTTAAATAATGTCTGTAAACAGCAAAGTCAGTCACTCTTTATTTTCATTAGGAAAGTTTTGTTCTACTGTTAAAAATCAATTGCAAAAACAACTACGGTAGATTGAAGTATGTGACCAGCCACAATTTCACAAAGAAATGTTGTTAAATATTTTCCCGGAGAGATGCATCTTCCAAGCTTGATGATATAATATTATTAGAGCTATTAGAAATGGAAATTTAGATTATTTATTTATTACATTTATATGCTGCCCATCTCCCTGATAAGGCAATTCTGGACAAAGATACAAATAGTTTCTCACAAAACTCCATTTCATTACACATGAGGACAGCAAAAGAACATTTATTTTTTGGAACAACTGTTTTGATCCCAAAAGCTATCCCTAGTTATTCCAAGTATATGCATATAGGACTTTACTAACAAAAATAATTTTAAACAAATTGTACTTGAAAGGTGTTCTTGAAGGTACAATTCAAGCTCAGCTTGGCTGCAACTTGAACAATCAAGTATTCTGCCAAACCCATGTGACACTATCTACCCAATGAGCATGGATCTGGAGCTGCACTGATTTTTATGGAAATCAACTGAAAAAGAATAAACCTCGTACAAATTTCAATGGGATTTAAATGCAATGAACTTTAAAGCCAAACCAACATGTTTTGATCATTATTCAGATTTGGATTGCATTTTGGATTCTTAAGAAAATACAAAATTTCAGGATGAAAGGAATGCTGTGCTAACTCAGACAGAATGACGTATCCCCAACTTGTCCAAGGAAGGCAATTCTATATTATTCACTATCAAATCTATCTTTCAGGGAAAAGCAGCATTAAATTTCTACCAATGGAAAGATAAGATTCAGTTCTGTAGTAGTTAACAGAGGTTCTTTATCTGTAATAGCAATTCTGTAGTACTTTTATCAACTCATCTAAAGTGCACTGCAGGCAACTAAAAAAACAGCTGTTGGTAGTAGTGGCTAAAAGGGATAAAGTTATGAATTTAACATACTGCTCAGATCTGGGTTTGGGAATTCCATGACTATCAAGTTAATCAAAATAATTTGAATTTGAGAACACATAATTACCAGTTCAAATTTTTCCTGTTTGATCGTAGAAACATATACATTTCAGAATATTTACACAGAGGGATTTATGCAAGAATAATCTGGGCCTTTATCACATCCACTTCAGTCTGGGTCTATGCTTTATCCCAAGAAATTAATTAAATTTTTATAATTGTAGACAAAAGTCCAAATAAACTCTTTATGTAATCTATTGACAAAATGTTCTCCATGTAGTTTGCTCAAGTTTCAAGCTTTTATCAGTAGAGATTAAATAAGTGTATGTATCATGAGCTCAACTTATCTCAATGGATCAATGCAGACAAGCCCAAGCAGTCAATTTTGATTAGAAGTATACAACAAATGTGGCTTTACTGGCCTTAAGGTATAAGCAACTAATACACTTTGCCTTAACATTTGAAGCAACCAGCTGCCATCTAAATCCACAATTAAGAATAAATGCTTTGGGGAATAGGATGGCTCATACCTTTTTAATACATGGAGCTTTAGATTTAGTGACCCAGTAGGAGGAAGAACCCCCAAAAAGTTTAGGAAAGCAAAATATTGTCCAAATTTAATTTTGGAGTATATTTCATATCTCATGAAGCAGGTTCAATGTGTGCTTAATAATGTTTGGTGTTCTTGTGGCTTTCTGCAGGAGCACAGTTAAAATAATAGTTATAATAATTCTTATTCAGTATGATGAAAGAATCCTGCATTAATTTGAATGACACCATGACTAAAGCTTTATCTGTTGATTTAATTTTTGTATCTATTCACATTAATATAAAAAAAACGAACGAATTAGACCTTCTCTGGCAGGCCATGATACTAACAAAATCTATATTATTTATTAATTTAACACATCCAGTTTGTGAAAGAAAAGAAAATACAGATTCACACTTGATCACAAAATCTGGTATGAAATGTTGGATAAGATACTATACCTTAGCAATTTCGTAATAAAACAGTGTACTAGCAGGGTCAGTCAAAAGATTTGTTCAGAGATGTAAAATGCAGACTAGAGAACACAACTAGATGACTAATAACAACTTAATACATATTCTGTAAATCAAATCAAAGTGATTGCAGAAAGCCTACTACATGTAGCATTTATGTCAGAGATAAAATTAAAACAGTGAACTATATTTCTTCCCCCTGCCAAATCAGATTGTAAGTACAGCATGTGTGACTCATGTTCAACATAAAAACGTCTGCCTCTGGTAGACACATAAACCTTGGAACAACAGGTGCCAACTTAATTAGACTTTCAAAATAGTTCACTTCCAAGCACAGGTCCCATAAAGCAAGCTGACTGTACAATAATATAGCATGGTGTCCTATGCAGAATTCTCTATTCTGTGGTTAATGATGAACAAGAGACAAATACCTGTACAAATACACTATATCTGACCCAAAGTATTTTGCTTTTGGGGGTAAGTATTTAAAATCAAACCAAAAAACAATACAGCAGGCTATTGATGTGACACACAATATTATGAACTATTTTATGTTATATACTATTTCAATGTGCTAATTTAGTAAGCAGAGTTATCAATCTTTGCAGTGTTAATTAGCCAGGGAATAAACTGAATAAAATTTCCATGAGCTCTATACAGCATTGAAGCTACAAACTACACAGGCATATGTTTTTAGAGATAATAATGGGTGGAAATACCACAAGCCACAGTGGTTTACTTTTGGCCATTTCTAACCATGTGTTATAGAAAATATACCACATTATGTTATAATAGCCTTTAATTGTTTCACTTACCACACTTCTGTGATAAACATGGCACTGATTTCTGGGGGACCATCCCTTAATGAGTCTGTCTCACCTTTGAACTTTACAGAGGTATATGGGGTTCTCAACTCCACTTTCAAGATGTACTCACTCATTGTCTTTCTGTTTCCTGCTGGAGAGGGGTATCAAATACCTACTGATGAGCAAGATTTAAAGCCTACACTTTTCTAGCCTTTCCCACAGAAGGGAATGCTAGAAGATAATGGAGGAGTGTTGGTTACATGACTTGGAAAATCTTAACTGAGCAGCAACTGATAACAGTGTTTTATTTGTCTTTGTGTCAGGAAAGGTTACTGGCACAGGTATCTCCAGCAGAGCGGGGAGATAAAAATATATAGGAACTATATAATACAAAAACTGCAGCTTATGTACCGTGTGATTGTCATCATTTTGATGCAATTTTCTTTTACTATGGAAGCCCATAGTTATTGGAAAACAATTCTCTGTTAGGAAAAGGTTCCTGTCTCCAATCACTGGTTAGTGGGTGGGGGCATGGAAAAATGAAATTGGCAACCCCAAGTTGGGAATTAGCACCTCCCCCCCCCAAAAAAAGTCTCCACTGAGTTAACTGAATTCCTGGTAATAAGTCTATAGATTTTTCTTGGCAACGATATGAAAATATTTGCTTACAGAGATTCTTCTACTTCTTAGTTAAACTACAGACTTGAAAGTTCATAAAAGAAAGAATATAATTACACAATGTGTAAGAGAGATAAAAATGTCATAAAGGAAAAAATGAATTAAGTTCTATAGCAGTGATGGAGAACCTTTTAGAGACTGAGTGCCCAAAAACTGGCCCTGCCCCTGCTCCACCCCCTGCCCCGCCCCCACCCCGCCTGCCCACAGGGCCACTCATCGCCTCCAGGGCCCGCTGTAGATCATCCAGGCAGCCCAGCAGCGCCATGGCAGCCACGCCCTCTGCCCGTGCCTCGCAGCATCAACTGTGCGCGATGGGGCGTGAGGGCAGAGTTTTGTCTACGTTGCCTGGCTGCCATGTCCTTGGCTGTTCTGCTCCACGTGGGCCACGCTCAGGGGCGATTCTCCTTCAGGGGGACTGCTGGTGAGGAGGGGATCGTGGGGTGAGGCAAGGCCAGGACAATGGCACGTGTGCCACAGAGAGGGCTCCAAGTGCCACCTCTGGCACCCGTGCCATAGGTTCGCCACCACTGTTCTATAGCATTACTTTCTGGCCACACAAAATTAAAATGTATGGCTACAGGATTTAACTTTTTTTCCCCATGTCCCTGCCTGAGAAACAGATCAATCTTACAAGAGATTAATAACATTTTATTTAAAAGAGAAAAGGTAAACCAATTTTCCTCCTTTTTAATTTTAAATATTCAAAGTGCAAATATTCATAGTGAAGAAAATCAATTACAAACTGTTCAGATGATGGGAAAACAATACCTTATTTAAAAATAGAGAGTTACAAAGTAAAATACAATCCACATAATACAGCACAAGTTGCCCTTGGTTTGTGACAAATAACTTGTTACCTTCACAAAAAAATAGAGTTCTACATTAATACATTTCACAAGAGATTTAAAATTAAGAAAATACCTGCATTTATTCCTTAAAATATGCTGCAAGGTTGACATAAAACACAGTTTCCCAGCTGTATAAAGAAATCAAAACACCAAAGTCTCACAGACAAAACCCAGAAATTAATCCTAATTCAGCTTCCTGGTTACCTATCTCTACAGGTACAATAATTCTGTAAACAGAGAGTTTCTTGGGCTTCCCCCTTGATCCCTAAAGGTTCTAGCAATTTATAACAGAGAATTTGGGGAGTCCATAAACCTCACTGTTCTAGCCTCAGTTCAGCCACTTCTGTTTTTGGTTTAAAAAGGACCAGTTTGTATTCGTGGAGCCTGGTTCATGGAGCCTGGAACACCAGCTGGCAGTCAAATGCCACAATCCCAAATCCTTAATCTCTACCTACACTGACACCAAACAACACCAGTTCGATTGGAGCAATACTAAAATCATCTGCCACACTACCACCTGCCACACATAAGTCCATCGAAGCCTGGCACTCCACAAGCAATTCCATCAACACACACATTGACCTACAATCAGCCTATGAACCCCTCAGAATCCAAATCAACCTCACAGCCAACTAAAAACAGCACTGACTCTCAACCAACCCACACAAGCCCCCTTCCCCCCACCAGCAGTTCACCTCCCACTGACCGACCTGATATAACCTCATTACAAGCCTCACACTGATGATTCACACCTGACCCATCACAAGACCCTCACTTGACACACCCACATCTGAAGCCCTTATAAACAAAAGTACACTGGCACTGATATCCCCTAAACGCTGCTGAAGATGCTACCTAGACTGGTAATGAAATGTTCAGAAACCAACCCACAAGCTCAGAGAATGAACCTTACCCTCAAACTGTTGTAAGTTGAGGACTACCTATTATTATTGTTATTGTCATCATCTCGTCCTTCTCCTTCTCCTTCTCCTTCTCTTGCCGTGATGAAACATTTTCCTGAAGTTAGTGTTAGTGATCCATGGTTGTTTTTTGGAATCATCAAAGATATTATTTCACTGACGTATTGGTTTTTAAAATAACCTGAATCATTATTATAGTACTTCGGTCTTTATACATCTCCGTCATTTCATTATTGTTATTTCATATACTGTGACTTTATTATCTTTTGTTTTGGCCTTCACCATTCTTATTTTAAAACAAAAACAGGATGAGTTATCTGTTCTATGCCAGGAAATGCTATAATGTTATAAATGTTTTATTTATGCACAGATTAAAAAGTCTCCTTCAAGCTGGGTTCAATTCCTGATGATTTCATGGTCATATCTGTACCGTTTTCTTGGCAGCAATGAAGAAGTAGTTTGCCATTGTTTTCTTGCAGGTTATCTACAGCTTCCAGTGGTCTCTCATCCAAATGCTAATCAGGATTGATCTTGTTTAACTCTTTGAAATCACTCAGATACATCATTTTAGTTAAAACACTATATTTAGGAGCTTACAGAGTCTTACACTTCAATAGAAGTTATTATTTAAATAATATTTTTTTTTCTCATTTAGTATGTTTTGACTCCATGTCGGGATATCCATGAAGTTATGCATCCTGAACTACACTAGAAATTCATTGGCTTTTCTTGAGAGGTTTTTTTTCACATATTTTCAATGCATCATTCACTTGTGCAGTTAATACTTGACATTTACCATTTTTTTTAACCATATGGAACATAGATATCATTCCAAATTTCCTTTGAAGTCAATCATAAAGTTAGATGGGTTTTAGAAAATGTGAAGAAATTTGATAGAGACATACTGGCAGAAAAAAAGCCCTATAGTAAAATAATGTGCTCAAAAGTTCCTTCCATCATTGAAATTACTAAACAATCTGTGACTGGAGCCAGAGATACACTTAGGGTGCCACTCTTTGTGCTTTGAAAAACCTGAAATGAAGATTCAAAAACACGTGGCTGAAAGTTAATATTAGTATTTGCCCATTTTAAAAGGTTTGGGAAATTTACAATTTTAGAGGGTTTTTTAAATGTTTTAATTTGTAATGCAGACAGTATTAATTTTGCTAAACATTATAGTTAAATCTAGTCATGATTTTCTTATGGGAAAAAGATGCATGCATCATCTGAATCATAATTGAGTTGATATCAGAGAATTCAAAAGAACTGATAAAATATGTAATATAATAAGAATTATTTTTTTAAAGAAATTAACTAATATTTTGTTTTATAGCCATGATGTTGGAAAGTACTTATTTTTCATTAGTATTCCAGTTATAATTCCCAATAATTGATATAATTTTGCCTATAGGCATAATTAATCAAAGAAGAAAGTCTGTTTTAATCTCTATAGAAATGAGCTATTATAAACAGAGGGTTTTTTTGCTCCATTTTTTAACTTTGAAAATAGCTACTGAAAAAAAGTCATGGATTTATTAGACCCATGTTAATTTCACATATTAAAATCAAATTTCATCTGAAAGAATTGTAGACTTCCAGGAGCTTAAATTCCAAAAACTGTCTTAAGACAGTTTTGTAGAGAAAACCATCACCATGTAAAATTTTCTAGGTTTCACAGCTGAAATGAATGACACATGTCAGATGTCCTGCTAAAAAAACTGCCATGGTTACATGCTTGTCATGCAATAAGCCATCAAATGAAAATCTCCTAGCCTTTGTTAAAAATTACACTCCAATCTATTTTTGAATAGTCATTCCAGACAACCTTCCACAAATCCACTCGCCAATAAACCTAGGCTAAGGAACTCTTTGATCTTGGTAAGCCAGAACATTCCTGAGAAGAGTTTGAATTATAACAGCTAAAGTGGGCTGCAAGAAAAATCTTGACTAAAGTGTTGTGAGTGTCTATAAATCCAGAATGGCATTTTCCCTTTCCACTTATCTTTCTGAGAACATGGAAAGTCTGGTTGGTAGGCTAAATATAATTTAGAACTCTGGTGCTGTTTAATGTTATATAGAGAATAGATTCCACCACCACCACCCCAAAATAGCCATTTTGCCATAAAGGTCCTTGCCCTTCCTTCCAATGGTATGTGGGAAGAATCCAGAGAAAGAAATATTTTGGGAAATATCAAAAAGGCAGAATATATTTCTCCAAAGGAATAATGGAGAAGATCTTTAAAATGCAGAAACATCTCTCTCCCCCCGGCCAGAAAACTCAGCAGAAACCAGCTTTTAGAAATGTAGATGTAATAATTCATTCAGGAAGCTTGGGGCCAGGAAGCTAGATGCTATGAGATTAAGAAGACAAAGACCTCTAAAATCTACATACCCCATCCAAACTCTAAAAGACATGACCTTTGGGGACATAATAGGATTAACCCACCAATACCAAAAGGGCACACTCAGACTCAGGTCAAAGTACATGACACAGGAAATACAAAGCCTCAAACAGGAACAAGAAACAACCTCAAGAGCCCCAGAAGGTATAAAAACCCATCACTCCCAGTTGCATGTGGTCAGTTTTCCCAGAGCCACGATTCTGTCTGGCTCTGCTCTTCAATAAACTACAACCTTCTTTCTAAAGCAGTCTCCATTTTGTTTATTCCCAGCTTGGACTGGACCCTGATGAAGATTTTTTCTTTCAAGAGGTACATCTACCATTTAAGAAAAATATGAAATTTTGCCTTGTAAACCAATTACTTGATGACGCAGGACATTTTTAACTGGTTTCATCTTCCCCACTGTGATTAGCTGTATAGCCTTTCTTTATTCTCCAGTTTGGAAGCACAGTGGGTCGAGTGGTTGGGATGCTGGGCAGGAGGTTAGCAAGCCTGTGTTCAAGACTCAAGAACTGCCTGGGGCGGGGTTGAGTTCTCATCCTTCACTCCAGCTCCTGCCAGGGACGTAAAAGGAGCCCCCAACTGGGCATCCCCAAGGTAACGGTGATGTCACTGCCGCCTTTCAACCTGGAATCTTCTTGGTGCTTTTGACACGCGTGCAAAAATAAATATTGTCCAGTCTCAACTGTAAACTCACTTCTTCCTCTCATTTTTACCTCAATTTTCAAAGCAGAAAAAGGGGGAAAGTTTCTGTGCCAAGCAACTCTGGACTTTGAAGAAAAGATGATGCAAGGAAAATAACCCATAGAATCAATTTCTTTAAGACACAGACAGACAGACAGACAGACAGACAGACAGACAGACAGAGACTGACTTTTAGTACACTTTTGGAAAGAGATGTTTAGTGAACTTTTTGTAAGACTTGGCAGAGAAGTGAGACATTATTTAATTTTTAGAGAGGATCCCAAAATGGAAACATTTGTCATTGTTGCTAGGACCAAAGAATTGCTGAAAGATGAATTTCCTATTTCCTTCAGTGTCCCCTCCTTATGACAATCAAAAAGCCTCTACGAGGATTGCAGGACTATCCTTAATGAAGTGTCACAGAAGTGTTTTTTCAAAAGCACCTGGACTTTTTTTGTTTTTTCCTTGAAGACATTTGGCTTCTCATCCAAGAAGCTTCTTCAGTTCTGACTGCATGATTGGGGGCGGGTGTCAACGCTGTAACAATGGGTGTTCCTGCTCTGACAACTCATGGAAATTGCAGCCATTTTCCCTTTGCTTTTAACATGCTTTTTCTTCTGTTTAGAGATCATGTGTTGAAGGGGGGATGGGGTGAATGCTTGAGCTCAGCTAGCCAGAATAATAATGCAGCTCCATGGGAACTCAAGGACACAAACCGATAACGTTTTGGCAGGCTGAGAAGCTGGGGAGAGAGCACGCGCTCTGGGCTAATTGGAGAATGTGAATTATGACTGCTTAGTGGGGGTGGAACTTGCAACTTGTTACTTTGTTTCTGGGGGGAGGAAATCTAGTTTTGGGTACAACTATGTAGTGCCGATGCTTTGTTTCCTGAATAAAATGCTCTTTAAGGAAGAATTCTTGCCTTGAAGTTCTTTAATGGGTTTCATCTATCGGAACCATGACATGGGGGGTGTGTGTGTGAAGAATAGAAGGATTTATATTCCTTGCAATCTTATAAGTCTTTCCATTTTCCCCCCACCATTTGGTCAGAATTGAAGAAGCTTCTTGGATGAGAAGTCAAACATCTTCAAGGAAAAAGCAAATTCCAATTGCCTTTAAAAAAAAGCACCTTTGGGACAAGCTTATGAATACCTTTTTAAACTTACAATCTATATCCACATAGAGAAATTAGAGAATAGGTAGATTATAGAATAGTTACCACTGCAATTTATATATTTTTTCAACTGACCACATCAAGGGGTATTGTACACAATGAATGTTAACTAAATATTTTCAGAATCCCTTGCAAATGTATGATACCTGCTTTTCTATTAAAAGTGATTAGAATCCACTACAAGCAAACACAGCAATAGATCCAAGTACTCCAATTACAAAAAGGTCACAGATTGCTGCATGTTCAGAAGTACTTCTCATTTTTCTGCAAGAAGCTGCATGTATGGAATATTATTTTATTTATTTTGCAGACAGCATTGCAACCCAGTATAAAACCATCCTTTGTTTAGTTAAAGAAATCTGCCAACAGAAAAGAATATAGGGACACAAGCCATGAGATAGATCTTCCAAATATAAGTAAAATTGGCCCAGGCCATTTTGTATTAAACACAATGATGACAAAATGAATTATTCACTGTGAAGTCTTGGCACAGGTACCAGCCTTTAATGTTTATGTTGCAACCTCACATACAAGTTTGCAAGGTGCAAAGTTTGCATTGCAACATCACAACATAACTTACATCATTTGTCTATCAACCTCTGAAGAGACCAGGGTGTAAAGCAGTCTGGAGATTGTTATGTGGATATGTATAAAATAGTATTATGTTCTTTGAAGGCACTGAAATGCTTATTTAAAAAAATTCAAATCTTTATAGGGACCAATAGCTATATGGTGTCTAGAGTGAATATTTAGCAACCAAATTTGGAATCAGAGAATCAGAGAACTGGAAGGATTTAGCATCCTTTAATATACAATTATTTTAAACCAAAGAGAGTCCGAGTCAACATGAAGTCTTAATAATGTTTTAGTAAAGACATAAAGTACTTATGGTTATTTTGAAAACAATGCACTCCTAATCAGAACATGATCAAAGATGCACTTCAGTAGAACAGAGATCTGAAAGTGATCTAAGTAGATTAATTACTATATAAAGAACATTAAAGAAAGTTACCAATAAACCAGCTAAAGAACATAAAAATAAGCCTTTTATAGTTGTGGAACTATTCTTCACATTTAAGAGAATTAACATAAATATCTTAATCAAGCATTTCAGATCCTGATAATGAGATTTATCTTAATACTTTGCGTAATTTAATTTCTATGGTATTCATGAAATAATATTAGCTCCCTCTAGTGGTCAAAAACACCAAAGGGTGTGCAAACATGTTAATCTTGGGTGAATTTCCAAGACAAAACATTGTATTACTATTAAGTGGACATTTCCAAAATCACATCAGGGCAGTACGAATGGTATATTCCTTACAGAATTTTGGTGCAATTGCATTAACATGCAACAATACTTAATTTCCCTAAGGCTCCAATTCTATATATCTGACCCAAAGTCGCTTTCTTCATAGTGAGACTGCCAAATATGATTAGATGGCATACCTCATAAATCACTTATAGCTGGATTGTGCTAGATTTTGCTCTTTGTCAATTTTCTATGAAGCAAATTTCCTACAGATTTTATAGCCTCATTTTCAAATTTATTCACATTATATTCCCTGACATATTCAGTATGCTGTTGTACAATCACTGCTCAGAACAAGTCGGCCAATAGCTGAGGAGAAAGAATGGCAGTTCACTCTATCTAAGAATAGCAGCTAATTACCAAAGGTACGGCTTCCCCATCAGCCCTTCATGAATTCACAAATAGCAGAAAGAAGGGAAAGAGCATAAAATATTAAAGAAAAAATTTCTAGCATTCATTTCCTTAAAAACACACAACCACATATTTGGGGAGGAGTTATGGCTGTGTGTCTTACAGTTGCAAAACATTAAATTTAAATCAGTAATGTGGAGTATTTGGTGATCTCTGAGCTTGGTTGTTTGCTTGCAGATAATTCACTATCCAGCTAGGTAACATTGTTATTCTTCATGCCAAGCTCGGTCTAAAGATCCAACAATTTCCTAATTGAAATTGTGGTTGAGTCTGTTCTTATGTTGTGACATTAAATTTTCATCCTGTATTCTGACTGCTAGTTGATGTTCATGGATGCACTCTGCTAATCTTCTGCCTGTCTGTTCTACATAATGGCTGTTATAATCCTTACACTGTATGTTGTAGATGACTCCTGTTTTTTTATTCTTGGGCTACTGGGCCAAATCCAAAATTCTAGAAGCTTGGTGTTCAGATAAATCAGCCATCAATAATCAGAGAGAAGCCATATTTACAAAGCATTCAAAAGACACAATAAAAAAAGCTAAGAAGGAAGTAAAAGGATTAGAACACATTGTCTCCAGCAGCCAATTCTCTGATAAGGAATTAACAACAAACAACCATGCACAAAACATCACTCCAATCAAGTAACTACCAAAGAGAAAAACCTGTCAGCTTTGTAAGCTAGACCAGATAGAAAGTATAGTGAGATAAATTAATTCTGGTTACATTAACAGAATCTTGAAAGAATACTTCTACCTCCTACCTTTTACATCCCAAGAAACTAGGGAAGGTCTCTTCTGAGCCACTTGCTCTGCTCACATTCCTGCTGTGGGCCATGTTGCCTTCTATCTCATTGCACCTTGGCTATGTCTCTTCCCCCTGTCTCCCAAGGTCATTCCCAGTACTAATACACAATCATTTTGTTATCAAAATTGGCCACTATTGTATATAAACATGGAATAAATTCCACACTGAGTCACACTGACAGTGTTACCTACCATAGTTGGGTAATAAAATGTCTGCAAGCAAGCAGTCAAGCTCAGAGAGCACTAAGCATTGTTCAGTCTTGAGCTACACATATTCTTGCCTACTGAGGTCAATAATGACTGCTTACTTACTAGGGAAGAAAAACAGCTTTATAATGTATATATTATCAACAGATTTTAATCTAATACATTTATACAACAATTAGATTGTGGTTAGACATTTCTTGACCAGGATTTCAGAACCAGATGGATAGTTCCACATGTCCAAATGACCTTTGAGCTTTCCTTTTTAAACAACAGTCATTATGCAATAAGTGTTTTTGAAACTAAAGGTATTTTTTTAAAAAAAATAATAATAATACTGCCTAGGACTGCTACAAAAGTCTTCCAAGAATGCCTTTGTTAAAAGTTACACTGCAATCCTTAGTTGAGACACCTGCCAGTTCCTACTTAATAACTCATGTGTCTTGGGTTATGCTGGTAACCAGGACTTCTGGGATAGTTGTTGCTAAGCAATGTGTTCAGGTGACATCAGAGTTTATGACTGCATTGCTTAGTGACAGCCAGTTCCAATTACTGTCAGATGCAAAAAACCAGGTCCATATGTGAAGGTTCAATTAAACTGATTTATTGCTAAAAAAGCTGCATACAGGAATCTTCTCAAGTAATAGTTAGCATCTGCTTGGCGTTAGATAAAGGGTAATGGAATTCAAGGGAAATTGGACTTCATCTGCTTGTGGCTATATAGAGATTCTAGGCTGATCCTTCTTTTAACTCCACCCCCTGGCTCTGCCATTCCTCCTACAATTACTATTATAGCCCAAGGACTACATGTATGGCCATGGGAGTATGCAGCTGGAAGTGGCTGTCCTATATTTTCCCTGAATCTTGCTTGTCAAGGTAATAATTTAATAGCTAACCAGCTTGTATAATGTGAGATGTATGGTGTAATGATGGGAATGACTCAGCAGGGTCTATGTCCCTTTAAGAGCCAGCTGGGTCTGTGTCCCTTTAAGAGCCTTTGAATAAAAGGGAAGGCTCTGCTGTTGTGTTCTCTCTCTTTTGTTTTTCCTGCTGTAACTGATGTGTGTTGGAGCCTGCTGTATTAGCACGTGTGTATATTGTTCCTGGTGTATGATATTGCAGATAGTGTAAGATAAACCACCATTTAATATAGACCACTGTTTACTGTGTTTACTCCTGGGTTATCTCAGCGCAATAAGACTGTGCATGCTCTGACATTGCTCTCCAACAGCCCATTTAGTACTATAAAGTACTTCATGCTTTTCACTGTAGGAATTTGGACTGGGAAAATATGGTAGGGAAAAACCTTTCCTATCCCAGAACCACAGTTCTGATCCAAATCTTTCCCTATGCAGCAATACTTGAATTTGATATGAAGAGATCTTCATCACAGACATCCCAATTTCTGATCGAGTTTGATTCTGAGCACAATAGAGAATAAATGGAGAAATAAAAAAGGCAAATAAAACAAATGGCAGTGGAGAATGAAAGAGAGAATCAGGAGAGAAGAAAGCAAAAGATTAAACCATACTATAACATTTCTCTCAAAACTGTCATACAGAAGACAGGTGGAGACGCAGAGTTGGACCATGAAAGGTAAGCAAGAAAGAGGATTTGCAAAGGGAAAGTTCTCATTGTGCGACCTGTTAATCTCCAACTGGTGCCACACAATGTTGATATGCTTAAAGGCATACCTTTGGGGCCAGGATTTTTTGCATTTTAAAAAATCTGCAGCATGCCAACTTCCTCTCTTAAAAATTACAGTAAAGTAAAAGTACCACTTTGTCTCACTTTCGTTAATGTATCTGTTAATGTATCTAGAGCTCATTTTTTAAAAAAAAAAATGATAAATTTGGTGCTTTGCTTAAATGTTATGTCCACCTTTGCTTGGCAAAAAAGTGTTATATTGTGTTTCTTATTATAGCCACTTTGTGCACAGAAAAATCTACCTAGTAGCAATTTTGAAAGTTTCCCAAATTCAATATGCATTCATAACCCCAAAACGTTGGGGACTTCAGACACTGGCATCAACTGACTATAAATGTTAACTATATTTCAGTGACTTCATAATCAAGAATTATAGTTACAGTACACAGGTAGTCCTCGACTTACACAACTGAGCACAATTGAGCCCAAAATTTATTTGGCTAAATGAGACATTTGTTAAGTGAGGTTTGCTCCATTTTATGACCTTTCATGCGACAATTGTTAAGTGAATCACTGCAGCTATTAAGTTAATAACTCTGTTAAGTTAATCTAGCTGCCCCATTGACTTTGCTTGTCAGAAGATCGCAAAAGGTGATCACATGACCCTGGGACATGGCAACCGTCATAAATATGAGTCAGTTGCCAAGCATCCAAATGTTGATCATGTGACCATGGGGATTCTGCAACAGTCATAAGTGTGAAAAATGGTCATAAGTCATTTTTTTCAGTGCAGTTGTAACTTCGAACAGTCATTAAATGAACTGTTGTAAGTCAAAGACTACCTGTATTTTATTTTTTAAGAATAGAAATCATGAAAAATCATCAAAATCTCAAGCCTACAATAAAGTGTACAAGTTTTTTTCTACGGGGAGTTTCACTTCATTTATTTATTTTATATTGGGAGTTCTGAAGATGCAGCTGGCAATGTTGTGAAATAACCTATGAAACAAGGCCAACATTAACATGAAAAAAATAGATTGGCTAAACCTCAAGAAAGCTTAACATACACATTTTTCACTTGCAGAGAACAAACAAACAAAAAAAAAGATTTAAAAACATTCTTCCAAAAGTATGGATTTTGCCTCTGAATTTGGGAAGCACAAGATGGCTCTACCCAAGTCAGAAAGAGCATTGACTTAAACCTAATAAAAATCTTCAAACTATTGTCTTTGCTCCAAGAACCAAAACACACACTTAAAAATTAGGCAGGCTTCCCTGTTTTCATTAACTTATATTTTGACATACTAGAAATAATTTTAGGTTAATGTATCAATAAATCTATAGTAACCTGCTTGGAAAAGATCAGTCAAGATAAGTATAAAGACTACTATCAGTTTATTTGCTAGTAGTTACTAAAGTAAAAGAACTATAATTATATTATGTTTAAAACAATTAGAAATCTAACAAAACTATTATATATAATTTAAAGATAAAAAGAGGGTAAAATAATGTTATCTTTTTTAGGATTTCAAAAACAACCTGCAAAGTTTACATGTACTAATGCTAGCAGAATTTCAATTTACAGTCTTTTGATTGCTTCTAAACACTGGGCCCCACAAGGTTTTCATTAGAAAATAATATCAGATCCAAGTATATGTACGATGACTTTGGTTTCTGTGCAAAACAAAAATGTCCATTTGGAAACACTTCACCTCAACCTTTACAAAAATGACCCCATTCATGTGACTTTTCAAATACAAGATGCCGTGTTCCGTTTTGTTTCAGATGTGATCAGCAATATACTGTATACAGAAAGAAACAAGCAAATACTTGCATATTTTGCTCATACTGAAATCATTAGACATTTATTAACCGGATCTCACTAAATTTTACCCAAGGCAGCTGAACAAAAGCTAACAAAATTCTTTAATGTTTCATCTGATAAATTATCTTTGGGATAAATCTATAGATAAAGGTTTTTAAACAACCATGCATACTGAAGGTACTTACTCATCCAGCGAAGGGTGCTTTGGGGTAAAAAATTAAGAAAGATTTGTTCTAACAAGGAATAATTTATTTTGTTATGAAAACACTCAGACACTTCAAAACTAGAAACCAATCAATTTAATTGCATTGACTATTCACTTTTGCACGTGCAGAATTAAAAACAAAATCAAACAGAAAACTCCTGCCCATACAACAAAAACTACTTGTAAATATATTTAAATTGGGATCTCCCCCATCTTTCAAGCAATGCTATGATAGCTATTTATTTCTCACATTCACTTAATAACATAATATATCTACTTTAAAAAAATCTATTGCTCATGCACCTACCTGGTGGGCAATGACATTCAGAGGGTACTTCTCTTGCTGTACGTAATTTGGCTAATCCTTCGTTCAATTTCTGTCAAGAAAGCAAATGTAAAAATAAATCAAAGCTAATAGCCAACAAATGTGATCCATGCTATTGCTAAACATACAAATCCTAGCCATACTGAAGCCAAGTCTCATAAATTTCAATGAGAAAATTAAGGAAATGTTTAGATCTCTTCCACTGGAAATTCCAAGACTTGCTCCGCTTTGATTGTATCACACCAGTATTTAATTAATATTAAAATAATAGAATACTTCAATCCAAATAAACTACACAAACCAGCACTCTGCTCTTTTTGTTCCTTTCAAAATTGTTTTATATTTAATGTGCAAAATTACTTAGTAATAGTTGAAGGAATCTATTCTTAAGCATTCATCACACTTTTCCCCCTAGACCAGTGGTGGCGAACCTATGGCACGGGTGCCAGCGGCGGCACTCGGAGCCCTCTCTGTGGGCACACGTGTCATTGCCCCAGCCTTGCCTCGCCCTGCAACCCCCTCCTCTCCAGCAGCCCCCCTGAAGGAGAGTCACCCCCGAGTATGGCCCACACGGAGCAGCGCAGCCAAGGACATGGCAGCCAGGCAGCGTAGATAAGACTCTGCCCTCACACCCCATCGTGCAGTTGATGCTGCAGGGCGCGGGCAAAGGGTGTGGCCACCATAGCGCTGCTGGGCTGCCTGGATGATCTGTGGCGGGCCCTGGAGGTGGTGAGTGGTCCTGTGGGCAGGCGGGGCAGGGGATGGGGGGGCAGAGCAGGGGCAGGGGATGGGGGGGCAGAGCGGGGGCAGGGCAGGGGATGGAGGCAGAGTGGGGGCAGTTTTTGGGCACTTGGTCTCTAAAAGGTTCGCCATCACTGCCCTAGACTCTGTAAAATCATTGACTGAGACCCAAACAAAGTAATGGTATCTATATATGCATACCATGCACAAAAATGGTATGCATTTTTTAAACTAAAGGAGCTACCTTTATAGAGGATTGTCTGTTTGTAGATAGGATTATGCAGTTTTTACTTTTAAAAAAGGAAGAAGCTAGAAAACAAAGCTGCACAGTTGAATTTAGAATACTTGTTTATATTCACTTTTGAGGATCTATGTAGCATTGTAGATGAGTAGTAAGCATCAAACCAAATAAAACAAATAAGAGAAGGGGAGAGACACTGAAAACTAGAAATATTCATGCCAAATTGAAATTATGCAATTACTGACAATTCAGCAGCTCATGAAAGTTAATTTATAACTTCCTGGTGCACTACCTCATGTCTATTCAGGCACAGGAAAGGAGTTGGGACAAATTACTCAATCTCTTCCTCCCATTTTCTAATGAATTAACAAAAGAACATATTCCTATTGTGGTAGGAATACCAATGCAGCTTTTCCAGCTTGTACTACAATCCCCCGAAAACTTCATTTCCAGTTTCAGAACGAAGATTCTGGGCATATTTGAAATAGCAAAGTCATTGTAAAAGTAAGTATCATATCCCTATGATACTATTGAAAACTAGATGAGACATTATTCATCCATTATAATGGTGGCTCAGCTCTCTAGAATGAAGCAGTTAGGCTGGAAGATTTAGAAAATTACAAAATAAAGCTTACAAAAATACTTATATATTTAATGCAGCTCTGAAATATGCTGACACATGCATTATGGATTGATGAAGTTGTTTCCATGGATTGGTAGGGAATCCAATTTATACAATGTACTTTAGGACTGGGCAAATCCTTCCAAAAGGTGCTCCTGAAGACAAGGGAACACTTCTTTTGGGTTGTGGGTTCAAGCTGTTTCTGCCTACATGCACAGTCAGTCACTTCCCTGCCTTTTTCCCAGCAAAGAAAAGTGACTTTGCATGCATGAACATGCAGGAACGTCTGGAAACGGCACCCACAGTACTTGTGCAGGCTTGGAAAAAGATACAGCTGCTTTAACTACTGTATTTGAAAAGTGGAGCTTCGTATATGTTCCTCCCCTGCATCCAGAAGCATCTTCTCTAATATACAATAAAGTTACCATTTTTTCCCCTTTAGGACTAAGGCTGAGAAGTCAAAGAAGAGAAAAACACAACAAACTGCACTTTAAAAAAAAATAACAAGTTGTTCTTGCCCCTAAACATTTTCCAAGGCAAATTCATTTGAGAGCTTTCTAACTGTGGAATGTCACCTAGAGACGTGCTCTTGGGACACTTTGTGCAATACAAGAACGAGGTATCACACTCTGATGCCGTCCTTTGGAGCTCTCATCTTTCACTGGCATGCCATCACTGATGTCTCTGCAATGACATCTATTCTCTTCTTTGGCACTGACCTATGACAGCTAAAAATAACAGCCTGATAATATAGAAAATAGACATTAACATGTTTTTGCAAAAAGAGCTGCACATTTCTCAAACTTTACTCAGTCTTCCATTGAATGAGATAAATTTAGAGACAATCACTTTGTCTTTACACTAGTCAAATAATACAAATCACCCAGACTTCCTGCTTAAACAGCAGGTGGAAGATCTTTCGAACAATTGCATCTTGTATGCCAGCTGCAGTCATTTTTTGGGAAGAGAGGGCTTAATGCATACCTGTGTACTTCACAAGTGGACCTCATGGGGCTGCTCTTGAAGATTGGTCAGTCACTTTATTTGGTTCAGTAACTGGCCTGAATAGTTCCTTCCAACTTTATCATTACTATCATTATTATTATTATTACCTATATGACATCTATGTGACATCACTACTGCCAGATGCAGCAATGATTGCCAGGTAGCTCCAAATGCAGTTCAAAGTGCAGGTTATCATCTTTAAACCCATGCAGAGTTTAAGGCATGGGTGTCAAACTCGCTGTGTCATGTGATGTGTCGCGATGTATCGCAACTTTTTTCGCATTGCCTTAGCTGGGGTGGGCACGGCCTCTGCATAATGCAACCAGCCTGTGGGCCGGCAGTTTGACACCCCTGGTTTAAGGCTTTAAGGGTTGAAGATTGCCTTCTCTGAGATGAATATTCTTCTTTGGCGTGGTCTGTCAGAAAGGGCTTGTTGAGGGTCCCAAATCTGATAAAATGTCATCTACAAGGAACCTGTGCTACATTGTAAATACATGAAATTTGTTTTTCAAACTATATATTATAGGCTAAAAAGACATTTCCATGTGTTAATCACACGATGTGTTATAAAAAGATCCATCACATAAGTGAGCATAGAACTTTCGCAAGAAGATACAGATCAAATTACATGAGTCAAAAATTCCAATAAATACAAAGAGTATTCCAAGGTCTCTATATAAGAATTAGGCTAGAAGCAAATGGTAAGACAGAGAAAAAAGATGATGATGATGATAAGATAGCAGCAATATGATTTTCAACAGAAACAAATGTGAAGACTTATATTTGGGTAGGAAAAAGCAAATATAAATATAAGGTGTAGGGGAAATACCATATTCAAAAAGAATCTGTATCTTAGTAGATCACAAAATATGAGCCAACTTTTATTATATATCTGCAGAAGAAGAAAAAATATGCACTCCTAGACTGCATCAACAGTAGGATTACAGTAATGTTAATGATAATCACTGTATCTCTTTATTCAGCATTGATGCATTCAGTTTTGAGCATCATATTTTATGAATGTGGAAAAACTGGAGTATGCCCAGAGGAAAGCAACAAAGATGATAAGGAGTCAAGGATGAACATTACATGAAGAACAGTTGGATAGTTTAGCTTGGAGAAGATAAACATGCAGGAAGGCATGAAACTTGATTTTAGGTATTTGAAAGTGTTTTGTCATGATATAGGTTTTCTTTCTCTGGAGGAGGAAGGCCATGTATCAGAACTGGAGAGGTGATTCCTACACTGAACGGGAAGATGGAATTAAATACCCAAAGTTTCTTTCAACCTTACAGTCTATAACACTATGAACTTCCTTTTAAAACCCAATACTTTACTCAGGTTAGGAATCATAATAATCCAGTCAACAGGTTATCCAGCTTGTCCTTGAACATATTCGGTGAACATGAGCACCACCTCCCTTGATAATTAGCTCTCCACAGTCAAGTTGCTTTCCTCCTCTAACCCAAGATCATTCTTCTGTGTCAGAAGATGATGATGGAAATAGGGGATGATGGAAATAGGTCCCCTCTTCTGATGGAAGTTTTTAAAGATAGCTGTTTTTCCCCTTAATTGTCATGCTATTCAGCCCACATAGTTTCCCAATCCAGAATGTTCTTGAGTACTTTATCAAATGCTTATTGAAATCAAGATCCTTTATGTCCATGTGCAATCCAATCTTGAATGTTACAAGTCTAAACGTAATGTCAGTTGCACAAGACGTATTCTTGACTAATCCATACTGGCTTTTGATAATCACTGCATTATTATCAAGGTATCTGCAGAACGATTGTTTTATCATCTGTTCTCAAATCTTCCCAGGTATTGATATAAAACTAATTGTTTCAAGTTGTAGAGGGCCATAGAAATGTCCTTGGAGAATCTATGTGGTAAGCATATTTTAGTACCGGAAAACAAAGTTTTAGGGAAAACGTAGGCAGGCTTTCAAGATTCTGTTACTATAGTCTATATTAATAGAGCTCCAGTCACCATTAGTCTGTTTCCTGATCTGACTAACTTGAAGGGTTGGTAATAGTTTCCTGAATCCTCCTTTTCCCATTTTTGAAGTCATGATTTCCTGTGACATTGCCTTCTTTTTATTGTCTATCACGGTATTTCTCAACCATGGCAACTTGAAGATATGTGGATTTCAACTCCCAGGATTCCTCAGCCAGCATGATGGATGGGAAATTCTAGAAGTTGAAGTCCATATAATTTCAAGCTGCTAAAATTGAGAACCATTTTGGCTATTTGCTGGGATTTCTTACAACTAATACATAAAAATCCAGCCAGACCATTCCTGTGTCTGGAATTCTATAGTACAATGTTCCTATAGTATGGTAGGATGTAAATGTCCCAAAGATGCTTTTTCACAAGGCAACTGGACTTTCTTGTTTTTCTTTGAAGATGTTTCACTTCTCATCCAAGAAGCTTCTTCAGCTCTGACTGGATGGTAGGGAATGGAAGGATTTGACCAGCTGTCTGCAAGGAGTATAAATCCTTCCATTCCCCACCATCCAGGCAGAGCTGAAGAAGCTTCTTGGATAAGAAGCGAAAAAAGAAAACAAAGTCCAGTTGCCCCGTGAAAGAGCATCTTTGGGACAACTATGACTTGGATGACTGAGAATCTCCATAGACATGTAGGATGTAAATCATGCAGCTCTGGAGATTTAAACTCCTTCGGAATAAACTGATATGTCCTGACCATCTCTCTCTTTTTCAGTCTCAAGCTTCAGTCCTACCCCTTCATTCTGCCTGGTACAACAAATGCGTTCTTGTTGATAAAACCTGAATCAGAACAGGAATTGAGTAGTTTCACCTTTGTATTACATTGTGTGCTAGCATGTTGCCATTTTCACTGAGCAACTGGTATAAATCTTTTCTCTTTTATTTTGAATGTATCTGAAGAACCTTTTATTGTTTATCATCATTCACCAACTTTAACTTATTCTGAGCTTTAGCCTACCTGACACCATCTTAACAATTATGAATTTTGTCTATTTTTAGCCTTTTTTTAACCCTCCATATGTGTTCTTTTTGATTTCAGACCTTCATTAACTAACTAAAACTTGATTCTCTGATGAATAAATGCAATAATCCCCATATTCTTCTTTGTATGCCAGTTTAAAAAAAAAATAGAAACGTCAAAGCATTCCAATCCTGTAGTCACTCAGAAAAAGAAAATAAATACAACAGGAAACCTAATAAATATAAGATTTATACCAATGGTTCATTGATTTAGCATTACTGTATGTCCAAACCAATCCAGATTTTTAAAAGTTCAGTGACTAAGAAACTATTCTCAATCATAAACAAAAATGAAATCCAAATTATATCTGGATAGGTTTGCAGTTTCCAGCTAAATGAGAAAAATAAATCTACCATCTTTCTTTGAGTATTTGTGTAGCATCCACTGCTTATATTAGAATTTCCTTTTTTCATAATGACTATTTCAAGAAGGGATTTTTCATTGCAATATCACTTCATTAAGCTGCAATTATACTATTACATTAGTATTTTTCTATTTCTGTTGGCTTGTATTCCTCTATTTCTAAATCACAAGCCAGTAAAGTTGGACTGAAGTAATCACATTGTATAGACTGGCTACAAAATTCAAAACATTGGTAGGAAAGTGCTATTTATAGATGGAGAATGTATTCCGGGATGTCTTATAAGTTACCCTGTGACAGTTAAAGAGGTCATGAAGAACTGTATCTGAGACTAATTGAACAATTACCTTATTTGAATGCTCTGTCAGTAACACAGCAAACTTAAGAATCAAAGGGTATATTTATTCATATCCTTTGGAACTACAGTACCTATGTTTTGTTTATAATTAATTTTGTAGTTCTGCAGGAATTTTGTTTTTAAAATAAAATTTAAGCTCCCTGTTATTCTTTTCTTGGCTATTCACAACCAACATTAAGTGGAGTTAGACAGCATATAGATGTTGCTGTCAGATTCTGTCCTGGTTTTGTTTAAATGTTAAGCAATTTCATGCCAATTTTCCAGTCTTGGAGATATAGCTATAGACTGAGAAACACCATAAACTGTTTTCTTCTTTTGGCATGGATTTTGCATCATGTATCTACATCCCACACACTTCTGGTCTTTTAAAGAAAACAAACTATGGATAATTTGCATAGGATTAGAAAACATACCATGAAAGGGATTCTTAGCCTTTCTAATTCTTCTCCAGAAGTTGGCTGCAAACTGTAAAATCTCATGAGCAAAAAGCCCCAAACACTATAAGCCTGTTAGATAAAACTTACAGTACTTTATTTACCTATCTAACAATAATTGTAATCTGCCTGAATCCTGAAAGACTCCAGGTGCTATATCATCAAAATAAACAAAAATCTAGAAACAGAAATAAAGGAAAAACATAGAAACGTGATCCAATGCAAAACCTTAACCAAACACTCTTAATCAATCAATCAGCTGGGATCAAAGGTTCATTGGAATAAAGTATATATAACTTATTTTTGAGATGTCAGCAAAGCAGAAACTTCACATACCTCTGGAAAGAAAGAATTCCAGAGAGAAGGGGGCTACCATTGAGAAGGACTACTGTTCTGAATAATTCCAGGTATGAATTTTACCTCCTATTTTAGAACAGTAGCCATCCTGGTTTATTGCAGAAAAAAAATCAAGACTGAAATCTTAATCCTTTACTATAGCATGCAATGTCAGTTCTCTTTTCAAATGTATAACAAATATCTTTGTTTTTACAGTGTCACAAGTTTCTGTCCTCACTTCACATCAGCAATTATCCTAAGAAGAAGCAGAATGAAGTTGTCAGTGGTACCTAACATTTTGTTAAGGCACAGAACAAACAACTGTGTACTTAAGAAAGTCCCCTTGGCTTCCCTCTTGTCAAGCTTAACTCCTGGTGGCTGTATAGACATGTCCATGTAGTTTTCTTGGCAACTATAAAAAAGTGGTTTGCCACTGCATTCTTCTAGATGATTTTTCTAATTTTGTCACCTATGCTACAAACCAAAGGAGTTTCTACTGGACTTTTATCCAAGTATTAATCCGGTTACACCATGTTTTGTTCCAGATCAGTCCAGTTCAATGATAGAAAGGGGAACGTCTTAACTATAACAGATAATTAAACTGGGACTAAGATTTGTGTGAACACAGTGCCAGTCAAGTCTATATATTAATTGCCAGTCAATCTACAAGATATGGTCCATGATTTGCACATCTTTGCAACCATATTTAACATGCTTCATAAATTAAATCAGCTTCATTTTACACTTACTAGGAGGCTCTCTCTTTCCTGGGAAATATTCTTAAAGTACTTTTGATTTTAAGAAAGGTTGTTACTGGAGCTTTTCCCAACTCTACACAATATGATTTAACAGTAAGTTGGAAATGTTTCATCCATTTATAACAAACCACCTCTTCCTAACCTAAAACCCTCCAGGTATGTCTTGAATTGCAATGCCAACTTGACATTCTGGAAAGTCAACTGATCACTACGTTGAAGACTGTTTTGAGCACTGCTGTCACAGAATTTAAAAACACAAGGTAATGAAGTAATCTAGAAATCCAGATTTCACAAATGTATATTTACAAAAGGATACAAAATTAATGATACCTTTACAGTTTTGTGAGTTTTAGTTTAAAAGAGGTGCGGGAGAGACCTTGACATCCTCAAAGTACTTTTGGAACTATAGTGAAGGAAAATTCTGTATGTGCTCAAAATACACTTTTTTTTTTTTTACATTCATCCAAGGGTGTTGATTAAAATATGAAATAAAACAAAAAACAAAAATGATCCCAGCAAAAGCAAAGGCAACTTATCTCCAAAATGGTGCCGAGACCACATGAATGCGGTCACTTAGAGTTAACCTCAACTAGAGGATGTCTTTACTTATATATTGTAGAGCTTGCAATCTAGCAATTAAAACAGTGCATCCTGCCAGATAACCGCTGGGTTAAAGCCAGAGCTGAATCCCCGCTCAATCATTTAATTCAGAGGATGCTCTAGTAAGGCGAGTCATGCAACATGCTAATGGTTTACTAAACCAATTAAAACCGTTGTGGTTCTCACAATATATTAAGCAATGGATTATCTCAGTCTCATTTAGCCGGGAGCGTTGTGGACAACAACACGAAGCAGGTGTTGAGGATAGGGGTTTTCACCAGGTCCCAAGTTCTTTGAGGAAATGTAGGTTAAAAGGTTAAGCATGGAGTTCCACAATGCAAAACAGCCCACAAGTGTTCTCGTTTGGAGACGCCAGAGAGCAGGGTCCCCTCCGCCTGCTTCCAGGACCGAGTAGCTGCCTCGGCCAGTTACAGCACAAACGACACCCGATGCCCTGGGAGGCACTTTGAAGACCCACAGCTATGCAGAGTCCCGCCGCTTCAGCAGATCGGCAAGCGGCGGCGCCTTCAGATGCCCCCTCAAGCCTTGGATCAAGAGCGAGGTGCGACGGGGCTCTTCCTGCACTCTCGGGTCGAGCCCCGCGCTGTCAGTCAAAAGACGTCCGCAGCCCAGAGCCTGATCCAAACGCCAGCCCGCCTGCCTGCCTTCCCGCCTCCCATTTGCAGCCCCTTCCTAGACCCGGTGAGGAAAAGCCGGATTCTCCTTCGAAAGTTTTTACTTGAGAGAAGCGAGCGAATAAGGCAGCCTTTCGCCCCGCCGCCCCGCCCCGCCCTTGTCCCCTTCGCCCCCACCCCGCCCTTCTCAGCCCTTACCTCCCGGAGAAGGTCGTCCACCTGAGGCTGCAGCGCAGCGAGCAAAGGCTCGGCGGCCAGCTGCTCTCCGGGGCTCCAGGCGCGGCTGGCCAACTCTGCTTCCAGCGCCACCAGCCGCCCCTGCAGCTTGGAGGTCTTGGCGCTGAGGAGGAAGCAGGCGCCCACCGAGAGGAGCGAGAAGAGCAGCGAGAGGATAACGGGGGCCCTGCCGACGGCCCCCCCGGCGCAGCGGCCGCCGCTTTGGGGCGCAGCCTCGGGCGCCTTCCCTCGAGGCCCGCTCATCTCTCTCGCGCGGGCGCGCGCGTGCGTGCCGCGAGGCCGGCCGAGGCGGGGAGCGCTCAGGTTCTCCTCCGCAGGGAGCGGCGGTGCCTGCGGTCCCCTGGCTGACGGAGCGCTCGTTCGGCGGCGGGCGCGGCAGCAGCTCTTGGCACCCGCTGGCCGAGCGAGCGGGGCAGGAAGTTTGGGAAGCGTGGCCTCTTCCCTAGCATGGCCCTCCAGCTGCGCGGGGCGGGGGCAGGGAGGAGGGTAGGTGGGTGCCTGCCTGCCTGTCTCTCTCTCTCTCTTCCCCCCCCCTCAGCCCTCTGGCACTGGGGAGGCGGGGGCGGCGTCCACCACTCGAGGCTCTCCTTCCCCGGGGGAGTCCGAAACGGACAGCCGCCCCCCGCGCCTTCGCAGTCTCCTCCCAGCCCGGGCCAGAGTTGCGCCGAGCCCCCCAGCTCAGGAACGGAGAGAGGGCTGGAGGCTGCGAATGGGACACCTTCTCCCTCCTTTCTCCCTGCTGCCCGCCCGAAAGGGAGGATTCTTCTCCGCTGGCTGCGGCGGGGGTCTCCTCAGTCGTCCCGTCGGTTTCTCCTGAGGGCGGGCAGCGGCTGCGCTTCAAACCCTCTTCCCGAGTAGTGGATGGAGGTTGATTAGTAGAGCCGTCTCAAGTCTTTAACAGATGGCCTGGAAAGACTGGGGCGTGCGTGTAAATTTGGCATCCCTCGGTGCTATTCCCATTCTCGGTGGCGTGCGATATGTTCCTTTGAACTTAAGTGGGGTTCACTTCTGAGTTGGCTTTGCTTTGTAGGAGATGGAAGGGATAATTAGTCCCAAAATGAACTATCCATCCAACAAGTTATCTCGAATCCCTATGAAGTTGTATCTCCCGATACTTTTCTACTTATATATTGTGCTAGGGTCTGTGGTCTTTAATTTTCCAATGGCTCCATTCCACCCCAAAGAAAGACACCAGATACAATTTATAACCCACAACATATAACTTACACATTAAAGAGACCATGTTACTGTGATGGAATTGTAAGAAGAGTCCAGCATTCTATCTCACACAATGGGTCAGGTTGATTGAATTGGGAAGCTTTTTAAACCTAGACTGGAGGCTGAGAGCCCTCTTCCACTGCCTAGGGTTGCCTATAATTCAGGACACAGCAGACAATCAGTATTCATAGCCATTGATAACCTGATCCTCTATGATCTTCCATAATGTCATTTGCAAATTCTAGTTTAACAGAATAAGGTGATGAGAGAAAACCTCATTATCCTCTGCCTGATTTGATGCACCCCATATTTATTTCCTTTTGTTCTAAGGTAAAGAGCCTTGATTGCTGCACTGAAGCCTTTCTTTGCAAAAGAGTTTCTCTAGCCCCTAATAATTTTGATTGTCCTTTTTTGCACCTTTCCTAACTCTAAAATAATCCCTTTCAAAGTGTAATGATCAGTCGTCTGAGTGCTAAAATAATTTCCAAGTTTCCAATAATTCAATTTCCCTTTGTTGTGGCAGCTGTACAAAGTTACATTTTCATCAAGCTGCCCACTGTGACTGAAAGATCTCTTTCCTGGTGTTACTACTAAGAACCCATTAATGTATTGGTGACATTTGGATTTTTTATGTCAACTATATCACTTCACACTTGTTCATACTGAATTCTCTCTCTCTCTCTCTCTCTCTCTCTCTCTCTCTCTCTCTCTCGTATTTATCTATCTTTTTTTAGAAACCATCTATCTCACAGAGGCGTTAAGGATGGTTTATAAACACATTTCATCAGTTCGGAAGCTTTGGGAGATTTTTGCAGTCCATTTTTGATGTTACCACACTGAATAGTTGGATT
This sequence comes from Protobothrops mucrosquamatus, assembly GCF_001527695.2. NCBI lineage: Eukaryota > Metazoa > Chordata > Lepidosauria > Squamata > Viperidae > Protobothrops > Protobothrops mucrosquamatus. The sequence continues at coordinate 145,374 of NW_015388768.1, forward strand.
TCATCAGCCAATACAGCTATAGCTGCTCAGCCCCAATTTTAGTTAGTTATATAGCTATACTGTATATAGCTAAGTTGTGTCTGACTCCTCACGACTGCATGGCCACAGCACACCGAGCTCCCGTCCTCCATTGTCTCCCGGAGTCTGCCCAAATCCATATTCGTTGCTTCAATGACACTATCTAACCTCCTTTTGCCTTCCATCTTTCCCAACATCAGGGTCTTTTCCAATGAGTCCTCTCTTCTCATATGGTGGCCAAAGTATTTGAACTTCAACTCCAGTATCTGTCCTTCCAAAGAACAGTCACGGTTGATTTCTTTTAGGATTGACTGATTTGATCTCCTGTCTCAATTTTACAGACTACTAATTAGAAAACTTTGGTTGCAATAGATATTTTAGTTCACACATCTATTGTCTAGACCACAGACACTAACATTGCTCATTTTAGTTCAGACTTTACCAGATTAAAGTCTGGTGTCTAACACATTCTGAATAATAAATTAACACAATTTGCATCATTTTACATTATCTACATTATGTAAGAGATGTAAATTGGAGGCAAGTGATGTGAGTTATATTTTTTGGGATTCAAAGATATTTGGCCTTAACAGACATTCCCCCCCTCCCCCAAATTCTCCATAAAATCACACATGCAAATAAACAATACCAGTTACAACAACCTTCCCTGGAGGATTCCAATTTACACATCTCATCAGTGTGAAAATTGGCCATTTATTCCCACTTTGGTTCCTGTTCTTCACCATTTGTCAATGATTGCTCCTTCCTCTTACTTGAAAGCAGTTAAATTTGCTTGGGTACTTTTTTCCCCCCCAAAAAATTACTGTTGGGTCAGTATTGTCAACATGTTTGTTAACACCCTCAAATGTCTATAAAAAAGATTTAACTTTATAGAAACTATTTTTGTTTCTTTTCATCAAGTCTCACTCTTTCTTGTATTTGCTTATTTTCTTTTTAATAGCACTTTCAATAACCGATAACAAAACTGGCCTAATACCTTTATTGCCGCCTTGAGCCACTTCCAGTCACACTGGCTATTTTCCAGTTCTCTAGAAGTTCTGTGTACTTGAAAAAAAGATCAACAACTTCATATTAAAGTTCTTCAAAAACTTGTGTGTGACATTGTTTGGACTTGAGGTTCTATTTATTTTTAGTGTGTCAATTTGGCTCATAATTTCATCTAACATTACCTCTTTGTCCTGTCTACACAATCCTTTGCATATTTACTCAAGCATAAGCCCCACTGAGCTCAGTGGGTCTTATTCTAGTATAAAATTGCATTAGGTTTCAATGTTAAACATTCTTTTACTTGGAGGCAATATATATTGAACTCAGTTGCATGATGGTTCTAAGGAGCCCTTTTTAATTCTATGAAATCTAATTTTATTTGCTTGCACTTTCAAAAGGCTTTTGATAAAATCACCAAATATCCTTGAGCAAGCTTAGCAGTTATGGAATAAGAAGAGAGGTTCTCTTTTGATTAAAACTGGATTAAAAAAAAGAAAGCAGGAATAAACAGATCTTGTAATGAATACATCTAAATAATGGAAATGTAAGCAATGAAGGGATGCTTTGGGACCAGCACTTTTTATCATTTAAAACACACACTTTAAATGATAAAAAACACTAGTTCCAAATTTTATTGTGAAGGGCTCCAAAAAGATATTTCTGACTGGGACATGGTATTAAAAAGCAAATGTAGTTCTGAAGCATAAAATGGCTAACTTTATATATAAAATAATGAAATCAGGCATAGTTGTGACCAATCAGAAAATGAATTTAATTGGTTGACCTGTGAAGCTTTTTTTTTTTTACTTGCCTGTACAAGAAAACCTAGAATAACAAACAGTGCAGTTCTATGCATTTTACTCAGAAAGTCAATATTCAACTTTGTGGGATGTTACTTACAGTTGTGGGATAATCACTGCAGTCTAAATGTATTAAAGACAACTCAATTTATTTTTTTATAAACTGTTATATAATTGAGCAGGAAAGAGCCATATCACTGCCTGTATCCTCTGGTTTGAACTACTTGTCCCCAAGTTAATATATTTGGCTTTTGGCTGGAGACAATACTGACTGCCTCTTGAGTACATACAGAGTGCCATCTCCTGTTGTGTTACTGTTGTATATTTGTACTAATCTGAAGTCACAACCAAGCAGTAGGAACAATGGAGACCTGGTTTCTAGGTTATCTTTGTACTTGCTATGCAAATTAAGCAGTAAAGAAATCTCTTTGCAGTGAGTTGTGAATTTTCCAGATGTTTTCAAAGTAAGAAATGCACCGTTTTCCTACAAGAAAAACTAAAGTATGGCAAATTAAAAGAAATATTCCATACAGTAACTTCCTAAGGACTATGTGTTGGCAGAATATAGATGTGTGGGAAGGGATAAGTAGTTTGAATCAGGTAGCTCTTTGTCACTCAATATGACAGTTCATTCAAAAATACTCAATTGGCTTTAGTGGAGGTTATCCTTCAACAGATGAAAACAGGAGTCTATCTCAGTTTTAAAATTATGCAGCTTCTAAGCCACAAAGTACTATAATAAACAGCTGGCCCAGGAGAGCTTTAATAATAATATATTTCTGAGAGACACAGAAAATGTTTAAGGCAGGGAAAGAGACATGGCTATTGATACACTATTCTACTTATCAACCTTCCTGATAAAATAAGCTTTCAAGGCAATTTCTGGGCACTGCACAATTCAATCTTATTGCAGTTACCAAAATATGGAAATAAGAATAGCTGTTGTAGAGCCACTTTAGATGCATCCACTATCCTAGAATCCAGGGCTGATTTTTTTCCTGAAGTTCAAATTCTTTAAGTGATTCTTAGTAATACTCCTATTGGAGATTTAATCTAATCCAGGAAGATAATACAATTCCATGGGTACCAGTCTTGACTGTAGTTATCCTCACTAATGCTATTTGTACCTGCTTTGTTGATACACATTTTAATTTAAAAAATGGAAATGGTGAAAAGCCCCAGCTAAAAGGACAACATATAGACCTAGAGGAGGAAGAAGTCAGAAGTCCATCTAGTCTGAAAAAAAGACAAAGCTAAACTGGGTAGTAGGATTCCAGGAAGATTGAGGAAGCACCTTCACTAATTTGTCTCAGCGTGTTTTGTGATTGTTAGCTGAGGTAAAATTTGGGAGAATGTCCACCGCATACTTTCAAAAATTCCAAAAATGGTCAGTTATTCCAGAAAATTGCCCATCATTTTCTAATTCATCTTTCCTATTACTGTTGTTTTTAGTATCTGTAAGTGGCATGATACATTCTTATGCATTTTTTCCATCTGCCTTCTATGTATCCACTCTTAACGGGTTAAATCATGAGAAAAAAAAATCTTCCCTTTTGCTTAATAGAATAACATTTTAATTCTGACTATAGGCTTCATGTAATCAGTTCAAATTGCAATTAAGCACTCATGAATTTAATATGCGTGCATTAAAGTTTATGGTATATTCTTTTGTTGGTTCAGAAATTATAAATTGATGTTAATTACCTTTAGCTTATAATGCCCCCTACTGGAACTTGCTTAGTTTGTTAATCTGATACATAAAACAATCTTTGTCTATTCCATACACATTTAATAGTCCCATCAGTGAGACTTAACATCATAATACAGTTAAAATACATTTACCACTGATATAGCACTCTACTGAATTGTCATTATTCATTTTTACAACACAAACTGAATATTCTTAATTCTATGGCCGCTTAAATGTAGAGATAAAATTCAGTGCTAAACATTGTTAGCTTGGTTTTGGCATAATGTATTACATAAATCCAGGTAATTGTGGTTTATTCAATAAAGCACAGTTAATCAAAGTTTACAAAATTGGATTCCAACTTAGATCAATATTTTGTTTGGTATTTTTAAAAATAGTTTTGTGAGGTCTTATTAAAACAAAAATTCAAAATTTTGTGTTTCAATAATCGTAATTTAAAAACTGCATAAAATGTAAGAGAGCAATTCCTCTATTCTTGTTTATTCCTTAAGATTGTTTATCTGGCTTGATGCAGTTTAGGAATTTAAAACTCTTGTTATTTTGGTTGCTCCTAATAAAGGTATTGGCTAACTATGGTTCTTCAAATACAATAAAAAGCATTCACAAAGGAAATTACACATTAGTAGTAGAGCATCATTGCTATTTATTCTGGATGGGCTGTATTTATCCTGGATGGGATATCTTAGATTGCTAAGAATGTTTTTTTCCTTTCTAAAAAATATATCTGCTCTGGAGAATTGAGGAATTCTCTTGGACTCATTTGGATGGCTGAGGAATGTTGAAAGCAGCAAGAAAGGAAAGCAGATTATAGCAATATATGTGATTGTTTCAGTCTTCTGTATACCAGGTCCATAAAAATGATATACTTTAATGCTAATCAATTTTGTTTCTATACCCACCAGTGTCTAGTTTGTTATTCAGTGATCTTGCCACTAAGTTTCAAATATTTCTATCTTACCATTCAATGTTTTGTCAGGAGCACAGCAAAGTTTTTGTGATCTGGGAGTTGTATCTTGCTTTCTTGTTGTTCACTTAAATGATAACATGGTAGATTTCCAGAGTAAATAATAGAAGTTCCATTTTTGCATGTACTCAAGCAACATCTCCACACCAGGGAGTCTTGTGTTATTCCTGCTTATCTGCACCAATTTATTGCTACAGTAATTGGGCAACTGACGAGCTGATAAATGGACCTGACAAATATTCTTTTTAAAAAATTCTCCAACTTTCTATATAACCCAAGACTTTTCAACTATTAGCACCTATACTACAGGGAAAAAAATCACTTTATAAATGTATGTTTTCCTAACTTCTCAGCCAGGTTAAGATCTAGTATAGTTCTCAATATCCCAATAATTTTAAGATAAACCAAGTCAAAGTATAATTAACAGCAAATCCACATGCTCCCCATTTTTGGTCTATTGCTCCTATAAATCCAGTGACCATGAATTATGGGACTTGTAATCCAAAACATTTGGAAAAATCAAGTTATTAGTGTTAAGATTTCTTCCTATCCAGACCTAACAGCCTCCAGACCTATACCAAGTCAGGACTTCCACTGCAACTGCTCAAGACGGAGATTTACATCAAGGCATGTTGATGAAACCTCACCTTGTGCCAGTGGATAAAGATGCCAATATTGGATACTTCTGACTTAAATATGAATATGAACACTACTACTGTAATAATCACTAACCTTGTAACCAGTTATTGAACTCCAAGCACCATTAGTAATGTTGTAGAAATTAAAAAGTAGCATTTCACTAAAATATATAAAATTATAAATTATTTACCAATACCCTGGCAAGTCATAGCAATCACAGAATGCTAATCATTCTTTTGTCCCTGAAGAGCAGTTTGAATAGGCATATTAATGAAAAAGAGACCTGTTAATATAAAAGTGACTAAATAGGTCTCCTTTGAAGCAATATTTCCTATGCTTTACTTGAACCAGTAACTTCCCTATTTTCAAGGCTGGTTGTCTGTTCATCCCCATTAGCAAATTGTGATGAGTGGTACTTGAATTTATTATAAACACATGTCCAATCCCCTTCAGTCCTTTTAATTGGAAGTTCCACAATTTCTTCTGTTCTGATCTTTTCATCGCAACTCCCAGATATATTAATTGCCAGTTCTTCACTGTTTATTTTATAAAGTTACTTTAAAAACAGCAACACTAACATTAAATTTTGGAAGAAAATAAATGCTTGACTGCCATAAAAGTATAATTTATGAACGGCAGCCAGTATCATATGAACTGGGAACAGTTCACCGTGCAGACTTCTCATAAGTTGCTATAGAACATCAGCAGCACTGTAAGAAAATTTACAGAAAGGGAGAATTGTGACTTTTCCTGTCTATAAGGAAAATCATTTCCATGAAAGCAAACAATTGGATTTTTTTTACCACCAAAGAATTCCAGATGTCCAAAATGCAAATCTGTGTTCGTGTGAAATAAAATTCTTCAAAAACTATAGTACACAGAATAATTAAAAGTACACTTCTGAACTGGCAAGGAAAGATGAAAAATAGAGCTGACTCATATGCAAATTTAGATATTTAAAGGAAGGAAATAAGCGGTGAAGAGTATTAATGCTTGTATTAATCACACATCTCCAAAAATTTGTGGACAGTGAATCACTGGGGAGCTTTCATTTCTTCTGAAATCTGAACTTCTTTGTGTCATTCTATTTGAATAGTTTTCCAGAGAAAGGAAGGGGGGAAAAGATGAATGGGAGATAAAATATGGGCTGTTGGCCAAAGCATGTAGTTATATGAATGCCTCATGAAATTGCTGTAATGACTTATGAACATTAAAGTCCAACTTTTAATGACAACATAATTAACCTGAAATTTCTGGCACCACACAGTATCTGACATTGATAATAACTGATGGTCAGCTGAATAGAGTTATTTACAATGAATCTGACTCAGCATTTTGTTTTGTTACATTTTTGGATGACCTTGGTTCAGTCTCTTTTTATAATTAGTTCACAATATTGTTATGAGAATAAAATGGGAAGTACCCCAATTGAATTATTTGGATCAAGAACAGTATAAAAATACAATAAATATTTTTTTCTATGGTTATAATAAACCATTCAAAAATTAACATAGCTATGTTAAAAGAGCCTTCACAAAAATTCAAATGGTTTTACCAATCTTAATATATTTTCTTGCTTAAGTTTCTTTGAAAACAAGAGAAAAAGGGATTGACACTATCTTCTTCAAATATGATTTTGGAGTTTCTTGTTGCAGGTAGCCTGGTTTCCCTCTTGCCTCCCTTCTCCCTGTTATATATTGCCTATAACATCAACTTTATTCTTTCACCATTAGCAGGAACTTATAGCTCTGTCAGTGTCCTTTTCAGGGTCACTGAAGGTACTAAGCCACTGCACTATGTCAAGGTCATGTGTCAGGGGAAAGTGGAAACAGAAAGAGTGAAAAATGTAAAGCTACCTTTGAATCGTAGATTTGAATATGGTGACTGAGAATACCAAGGATTCCAATGAGAACCAATCCATCAACATGGAACAAAAAAGACCGACTCAAAAGAATGATCAACAAGCAAAAATTTACATACTTTCGCATGCAAACATGTTTGGCAAGATTCAGGTTAGTAATGGAAGGGTAAGCAAATAGGTAGGTATATGGACTGGATGACAAAGATTATTACAATGCCCTTGAATGAGTTGTAGATTATAATTGAAGGCAGGCTGAGATAGTGAATGTTGATCCACAATAAATCATCACTAAGTGTTGAGACCAACTTAATAGTATTCTAACAATTAATGCTTTTTCTATGTCATAGGATTTCATTCATATGGGCATAAACTAATCTAAACTGTATTAGGATTACTAAAATTTATTTTACTTCCAGATATAAATTGCAGATTAGAAACAATTACATCTCACTTTGATATCAGAAAGTGGTTATGTTTTATCTATATCCTCCTCTGTATCCCCACTATATGCCCACACCAATCTACCCAACAAAAATATTTTTAAATGTTAATCCCAACATAATCATTAAGATAATTGAAATGCTTTTTGCAATATAGCAGATAATTAATCTAAGAATCATATAAAATATTGTAATATTTTAAAATATAAGCCTCAATGTAAAAATTTGGAGAAGCAGGATAATTTTCAATTATCCTGTTAAAAGTGAATTATCTTCTTGAAATATTGACTGTCCTCTGAAAACTCTTGCTCCTAATGTCACCATTGTTTAACAGTTCCCAAGTCCATTATTGCCTTCTTCTTTAACACCAAAAAGTACAATCACTTGTAAAAACGTTTCTTTAATGTTTACATGACAACATCCATGATCAGCTGTAACTGTTCAACCAAATAATACAGGAGCATCAGTATAGACACATAACGGTTATATTTACAGAAACAACTGTACAAATTAATTTATTATTTACAACATCTCACAACAGATGTTGACAGACCTTGTCCTTATCATCTCCTTAAAGGAAGACAGGAAAAGCTATCTATCTTTTAGGGAATCAAAGAAGTGATGCTCCAAGGCTTCATCTAAAGTTATTCTGTTGGCTGGATCATATTCTAACATCCTGCAGATGAGATCAAAAAGATTCTCATGGTCTTTATCATGACAATGCATAAATTCCTAGGGAAAAGAGAGAAAAGCTGACTTTAAAAAATACTCTTAGAACTTCAGAATTAAATGGAGAAAGAATTCCCCCCCCCCCTTACCTTTAGTGGTTTGCATCGTCTCCTAACATAACGGCCTGCAGAGCTATGTTCATCCCAGTCCAGTTGGTTATGATGAAAGTAACATTTCCTATATACAAAAAGGCTATCTGTAACTTGCCAATCTCCATTTTTGGGCTATCAGTATGACTGAGCAGTTTACAAATATAATTTATTCATTCATAAGTAAATTCATAAATGCTTCATTCTCTTTGAGTGTTTATAATATCCTTAATACAATCCTATGTAAAATGATATTACATTAAATTCAGTTGAAACTTATACCCAAAGTATACAATAAACATCTGTTTTAACTTCAGCCTTGCGTATAAGGCAGTAAAAGATGAGCGGCTACTCCTATGTGCTTACAGAGTCATTCAAATCTATTAAAATTTGAAATGCATTATTTTGTCGATACTCAAGTTTTTCAAGCAATGCAATCTGAGCTTTGAATAATGCGTTCCAAACTCACCTCTTTTCAAACTCAAAATATTTCAAAAACTTAAATTTTCTTCCTTAAGCTCTCATGCACTCTTCCTTTTCTCAAGCTCCTTTAGGGATCCTTTCCTTCATCTTTCTTCTTGATGCTTGTTTTTAGGTTGCACATAGACTTCAGCTACTTTTTCAACTATCATTAATTTCTCCATTAAAAAAAACTGTCACTGATGCTACCCCTACAGTGCACTTTAATTTACAGTTATTTATTTTGGCACCCAGCACCCAGAACCATTGCTGTGTATTTTAAATACACAGAAATAAAAACTCCCAAAATCATTTTATTTATTTGTTAAATTTATTTGCCACCTATCTTGCTGGGGGGGGAGGGGGTAATGTTGGCAGCAGTTCGAGTTATTCTTTTCTAACCATGTAGTCTTAACATTGGAAAGGAAAGGAAAGGAAACTTTCATCTGCCCAAGGATATTTCTAACAATAGATAAAAGTATGTCATGCTGGTAATATTTGCATAGGATCATAAACCCTGATTCTTTTGTCTGGTTTGATGCAAATAAACTCCTATGCAAATATTACCAGCATGACATATTTTTATTCCCCCCCCCACCAAAAAAAGTTTTCTTTGAATTTTTTTGTAAAAAACACGTTCACAATTTAAACTAGCATACCGTGATTTTCTAATCATGTGCACTGGTAAAGGCCCAAGTATTCTCTCCATCATTGCCAGGTGTTCTTTACTGTCATGTGTCTGCAAAAAAAAACAAAAGCAGCCCAAAGAAATTAAGAGTATACTAAAATGTAAGTATTAACAATCAGAATACCCTTTGCCCATATCAGCATGTTTTCACAGAAAAAGGACAACTGTTTATAGTCTCCAGGGTTCTGGAATTTGGAACTATGCAAAAACCTGGAATGAAGAGTTCGTCAACTGTACATTTTACAAGTAGTCTTTGCTGAATAATTACCCTGTTTAGTGATCATTTAAAGGCACAATGGCTCTGACATAATTCCCATGTTTACGTTATCGAATTTCGAGTGTTTCAGACCATCGCAGCGACCACCATTTGCATACTTCACAGTCCACTTCCAAAAAGAGGCGACAATGAAGAAGACTGGAGTAAAACTGCATGAAGACTCACTTAATAATCACATTACTTACCGATAAAGCTGTGGTTACCAAATGTGGTTGTTAAGTAATTATTACCTTTATTCAATGTGCACTCTTTTTTAGTGCTGTGCATAACATTTTACATTGGAACAGTTCTGAATGCAGAATGATTGTTTGGTTTTAGTAACAGATTGTTCTGAACTCATTGTAAATGTTCTAAGAGTCTTCTGACCATGCCAGAAGTACTCAGAAATTGGTCACTTCCAGAATAGTAACCATACTACTGAAGCACTTAGGTAAGGCTCGAGTAATTCAGCCATACTGTATTAAAGTAAGCAATTCTTGTCACTAATTGATTGATTTATTAAATGTATATGCCACCCATCTTGTGTAGATATAAAGTTCTGATAAATAATCTTACCCACATTCCATAAGATTTCACATTAAAGGGTTAACAAAGCCAAGTAGATTCAATGTTCCATTTAACTCTAGAATTATAAGTAAAAAGTTATATGCATACCTGGAAGACAGTGAAGCCAAGATAATATTCAATCAAAATGCAGCCTATACTCCAGACATCACAGGGCTGTGACCAACCAAGTGCTGTAACACAATTCACAACATTCTGATTATTTCATGATACTCAGGTTGAAAATCATGAATTAATAATACTTACCTGACTTCTTAAACCATCAGTCTTTCCCCCATTACTTATAAAAATAGGAAAAGGTAGGGAGGAATAGTAACACCATGCATATTATAAAGTTATGTATGGAAAAGATTCTTACAATTATTTATAGAACATTAAACTAATAAATTAGCTTTGAAAAGTTTTACTAACCAAGTATAACTTCAGGTGCTCTATAATGACGTGTAGAGACTAAAGTGCTATGATGTTCATTATCATATGTTGCACTACCAAAGTCTACAACTTTAATATCTGTGTTTTTCAGGGTGCGTTCATCTCGCCTCTGTAACAAAGTTAAAAAAAACCAACACATTATTTTAGTTGTATTTCTTGAATCTCTTATAATTGGAATATATTGTGATCCAAGTAATAAACTTTCTTAAAGAAGTCAAGTGCTTCGTGCAATGATTTTACTAACTGTGGCCTTACTAAATATTTTACACAGAAATCTCATACTAAAAAAAATATTATGGCAGCTGAATACATTGTACAGAATAAAAAATGCATAGGAACAACCTAGCAAGAAATGTTTTAGCACTTACCATTTTAGAATTGTACTTTACTACATAATCAGACTCTACAAATAAAATATTTTCAGGTTTTAGATCTGTATGAGTCAACTTATTGTGATGCAAGACTGGAAAAAGAAAAAGAAGTAATCACTCAATACTTAAATTCCTGTATAGTATTATAGATATAAATAATTCTTTAATTATTAAATATACTTACAGTTTATGGATTGACAAATCTGAAAAGCCATCTTCCTAATCAGTTCAATAGAAAATGGCAAAAAACTATTTTCTTTAATAAAATCGTAAGTACTGAGTCCCAGCAGTTCAAATACAATGCAGACATGACCATGATGTTCAAACCATTCCAACATCTGGACACAACGACTAGGAAATAAAAACATCATCCAAACAAGACATTAATAAAACAGTAAATTATTTATTTTTTAAAACATAGTATTAATGTTTAGTTTATACTTACAATGTACTACTAGGATCCAGGGTATTTAAATGCTCCAATACTTGTATTTCTGAATGAGCTGCTTCTCGATATCTACCAACACTTTTTACAATTTTTATAGCTACATGCATCTCTCTCCTGAGAAATAAAATAAAATACTGCAATTTAACTTCAGCCTTTTTCAAGCATATAAGAAAAAAATCAGCTGTAATCTTTATTAACTGATACTTGATACTGATAGATGGGATTACATGTCCTGATTCAGAAATATTAAAATGATATGCAACAGTTAATGAAAGTATAACTTTAGAACATTCTTTTTTTATATGTAAATAATATTTGAAACCTTTTCTGGTATTACAATCTGGTCATATTGTACATATCACCATCAAACCCTACCAGAATAATATAAGAATGATTACATACTGATAAAGACAAGACCCCCGGAGTCAAGAGTTGACGAGGATTTATTTTTTTTTTTACCAATTTTGTAATTGTCGGCATTATTTCCCATGATGAACCAGAGTCTCCTAAAGCATCTGAGCAGTATTTTATGCAGCTTCAGGCAAAGGAAAAATAAGTTAACACTGTCTTCCATATCTTGCAACCATGAGACCATATCATATTTTCTCTTCCCTATCCAGCAATTTTCTCTTCAAAAATAGAAGGATATGCCAGGAAACAAAGTGGCAACTTAGTAGAAGTTATTATTTTTAACATGCCCTTCAATGATCCTAACAATCAATTCAAAACAATAAAAGCAAAATATGAAATACTAGTAGTAAATAGAAATCTTAACACAACAGAATAAACACCTTCCTTACAATCACCAAAACGATAAACATATAATCCAATATCCTATTAAAACAATCAGTAAAAGGATTCAATGAAGATGAGTTTGGCGGCATATACATTTAATAATAGCAAATAAAAAATAACAAATTCCTAAGCTTGAAAATACAAAGCGCAACATTTAAAGTTGAATTCAACAAAAACTCCAGTTTTCATGAGAAGAATATGTCTTTTTTCTACGGAGGACTTCACTGCTTCAAGAGCAATATCATGGAGGCTACAGAGCAAGCACACCAGAAAGAAACAGTGGGTGGGGCAGTGGCATTCTCTTTCCAATGCCCTTACTTCTCCAAGCAGCCAGCTGCAAGAAAGGATTGTCTGACAATAGGCTAGAACCTCATAGTCCCATAGCCTAGACTGCAAGGTATTTGTTAAGGCCCCTTAACAAATACCTGACCTCTTGTCATGTTTGCCTCATTATGGTTTTTTTTAAGTTTACTTTGTTATTATAGCCTAGTATTCTTGGTTGCATTTGTCAAGATAATAGTAAAGAGAATGAGTTTAATGTAGCTTGGAGTTGGCATGTTGCATTGTTAAGACTTTTCTGAGCTAGGGTTTGGACTGCAAAACTTTTGTTATCATGCTAGGTTTACACCTTGAGTGCAGAAGATGCAGAAAAAAATAATTATAATTGGCTAATAATTATTTTTGAACTATTTATCTGAAGTTTGATTTGCTTAAATTAATAACATGTGCAGAAGGATTTCTACCGTCATATAAACACATTTCATTTGGTAATACTTTTGAGAAAACAGAATACATACATGTCATGATCAATGCATTCTACGACTTTCCCAAAAGCGCCTTCCCCTAAAGTAGCAATAACCTCATCTAAAAAAAAAAAGAAACAAATTCCAACTGTTATTGAATTAGCTGAATAAAGCTGAACACTATTAAGTCTATCATTATAACATTTACTGTCTGCTTCGGAATGTGTTACTTTTATTGGAAAGGTGTCACAAAATAGTTATCTAGCTATCAATCTAACTTTAAGCTTTATTTACTGCTGTGGTTGTCTAAACACCAATATTTAAGAGTACAGAAAAAGAAAAGAAATAGAATACAAAGACAAAACAAAAGATAAAAGAGAGCAATGAAGCTTTCTTAGCCCCGCCCCCACTTTTCATCTAACATACTATACTAAACAGATGTTTTGCTGACATTTTTTTAAAAAGTGTTGAAAAATATTCTATACATCTTGCTCTTAGTACGTCTCCACTTTGACAGATCAGGTGACCCTCCTCCTCATCCTCTACACTCCTGGATCTTTTCCTTCGGTGGCTCTTCTGGAAACGGCACCAAGATCGTCCAGCCAATCAATATATCAGAGTGAATTCAGGGTAGATTACGCAATTCATTCAGCGGGATATTCAGGCATTCAGTTACACACCAGGCCACGAACAGTTGGCAGGAACAATTTCAAATTCAGTCCCCAGAAATTCACAGGGCACAGTTTATGTTACAGAAGAAAAACATGGCAAGGAACAGATTTTCAGATAAATACTTAAAGTTGTAAGACAACAGAAACACAACACAATTTTGTCTCTTAAATTTTACATTAACAGAAGATTGAAACTAAGACTATAATCTAAAGTACTTCTGCTAGTCAAAAACAATTTTTGTCATTTTTATCTTTATAAAACAGGTCTGATCTCAATTTTTTTTAAAAAATGTAATTTGATTAATATTTATCAACAGGTTATTCATGCAATTATTTATTTTCCATAATTGGACCAGCTAAAGAGAAAAATATTAATAAAATTTGTAGAATTCTGTCTAATATTCTGGTGATATACATCTGCAAGAACGAAGTCTTGCATCTCAACATTTTTAAATTTGAATGTATACAATAAAAGTACTTTTATTATTCGTAAAATATTTAGATCTTGCTAACTATTAAAATGATTCATTCTCTGATAATAATAAAATCATTCAATACTTAATATTTGCTTGAAACTATTTCACAGAAACATGATGAATTCATTACAGACATCATATTAATGAACTAATTCCACTGAAACAGAACCATTTTGAAGAATAAGGAACACGCTAGACAAGGTTGCTTCACCGTGCTGTAAGGCTAATTCAAGTAAAGGTAAATCAGCTATTTTTATTTTTTGAGCTGCGAGACAAAAGGCAACAAAGTAATTTGAGTTTTCTAAAGTTTTGGACAAATTAAGCCAAATGAAAACTCATACAGTTAATACCATTCACTATAGTACAATCCACATGCATACATACACCATCATACAGAAATAATAAAAATAAAATGCAGACTTCATATCAAATCTTCAAACATTTATATCCTTGAAGTAGACTAAAAACAATAATATATTTATTATTCTTTTTTAAACCATACATACCGGATGTGAGCTGTAGCTGGGATCGTGTTTCTTATGCTTTCGTTTATGATTCTTTTTCCCACTTTGACCAGATGATTTACTATAATGATGGCAATGGCTCTTTTCATAATGTCTGTGACAATGCTCATGGTCATCTATGTCACAGAAGTCATTTCGATATTCCTCAACATATCTTCGGTCATGATGGTCTCTCTCATGTGTGGATCTATCATCCAAGTAGTTACTGAAAATATATTTACATTATTTCCCCATTTCCAAAAAGTAATTAAAAACAAATATATTTAATAAATGTGTGCAAAATATTTCCATCATGACCTTTTTCAAATTCAAAATGTTTGTTTCATGTTCGAAACAGCTACTCCATGTTTGTGCATTCAAGCTTAAAATATTTCTGAAAGAATCAGAAGATCCTGTTTCGAATGTGAAACATCTGTTTCAAACTCAAAACAAATACAGTATTTCAATCTAGATGAACTGTTTTGAGTTTGAGATGGTTTGGATTTTAAATGTTCTGCACACCAGTAATATTTTCTATATTCTAATAAGCTTCCAAAAATGCACAATATTTTATTAGAATTCCTTTTTATTTAGAGTTCAGATGGAAAATATACTGTTTACTCTATTATAGAAATGAGTGTGTTAAGCTCTTTAAGTAGAGAGTAACCATATGAAAGTTGTTATTATAGCAACTCAAAATTCAGGGCATTAGTAAAAACAGCAAGCAGACATAATTGAAACTTTATAATTACTATCATTATAAAAAAATCATAATCAATGAACTATCCCACCTGAGTGTGTGGATTGCTTATGCTGAGCAACACAAGAACTATTTAGATCCCCAACCCCCAGTTTGTGGACCAGTACTGGGCCGCAGCATGCCAGCAACCGGCCCACACAAACAAGCAAAACCCCATCTGTGGGATGCAGGCAGCACACAAAACCATACACCCTCCAGGTCCATGGAAAAACCTCTCTCCACAGAACTGGTCCCTGGTGCCCAAAAAGTTGGGGACCTTTGATTTAGATACTTCATCTCATCTGAGGATATTCTAAAACAACAAACCCATACACAGGGCAGGATAAGAACATCTCTGAATTCAGCAAACACAAATGCTAAGGAAGGGAGATTGCCCAGCGCTTCAGAAAAATACAGTCATGACTTAGGAAGCTTTATTTTTTATTTTTTTATTTTTAATTTATTTTTTATTTTTCCAAACTCTCCCCTATACATATACTGTGATATTTATCAGATATTAACATACATCCTTTTTACATTCTTATATATAATATACTTTTAATGAAATAAATACATGCACATGACTTTTGGTGTTGCTCGCCCATTTCCCCTTTTACTGCATCCCCACTCCTTCTTCTCTACCTTCTTTCTCCCTTCCTTCTCTTTCTTCCCTACTTCCCTCTTCTTCCTCTCCTCTCCTCTTCTCTTTCACCACTCTCTCCTCCAACTTTCCTACTTCCTTCTCCCCTCCTTTACTCTTTTCTCTCTCCTCTCCTTTCTCCCTTCCTTCTCTTTCTTCCCTACTTCCCTCTTCTTCCTCTCGACTTAGGAAGCTTTAATGTGCAAAGTTTCTTTCCCAAGTGGCCCTCTCAGTACTCTCCTTCATCCTGAGGACGTGTTCCTTCCACAACCCTGTGTCAACAAAATCCTATGTAATTTCATTTAAATTGTAGGGTTTTTTTTACAATAAAATATGTTTTTTATAAACTGATGACAAATTAAAACAAGTAATTAAGCAATGGAGTCACTTTTTTAGCCAACAATTCAACTGAAAATAGGATTTTTAGGAAAGAACAGTGGCAATTGGGAGCTCACAACCAGAGTGAACAAAGAGATGCAGAAGAATTTTGCAAGAGAAGAATACAGTGACCACTATCTTTGAAGACCAAACATCACTGTGGGTGTATCTATTGGGTAAGGAAGTCAGCGCTTCAAACTCTTTTTGGGTCAAATAATTTCTAAAGAAGAATACTAAATTACCAACAATAATTAGCATACAGATAAAAGCCATTAATGGAGGGAATTTAACAGGACACTGCAACCATCATAAATATGAGTTGCCAAGCACCTGAATTTTGATCATATGATCACGGGGATGCTGCAATGGTCATATGTGTGAAAAATGGTCATAAGTTACTTGTTCAGTGCCATTTTAACTTTGAACAGTCACTAAATGAACTGCTTTAAGTCGAAGACTACCTGTACCTAATCGATGATCACACTCAGAGGCATCATGTAAGGCATTGGAAGGACTAGGCACTGAGCCTGTGGTATCTCATAAAGCAGTCTTCAACTTATTCTTCCCCTCATCAATATCAACTGATATTGGAGAAAGGAGAAGAAGCACTGCAACTTCATGTCTCCCACTTTCAATCCTCATAGTTAATCCAGAAAGATACTGTGAAAATATTGAAAGATGTCAAGAAGAATCAGGACATCCTGGCACTGACAGGGGTTACTAACAAGTATAACAAATGTTGTCTCTCTACTTTGCCTGGGCCTGAAACCTGACTGAAGCAGGCCCAGATAATCTGATAATGTCAGTATCTTTTAAAGTTGCAACTTGATCACCTTTTCAACAACTTTCCTAGATAGGAAGAATGAAGACTGGGCTACAATTGTCTGCCACTATAGTGTCCAGTTTTTTCAGGTAGTATACACTATCATCAAGTTAGGCAAAAGCATCCTCTCATTCAAGGATGAATTCACCATTCATGTATCCAACCAGAAGGGAACTAGATTTAACAGGCAACTAGGTCCCAAAAGCCATGTTCTCTTCCTCAGCTGTCATAGGATTAAGCATTCCCAAACAACAGGACAAGGCCATGCTTCAGCAAATGTCACCAGACTGCCCAGTCAGATTCTAACTCAAGATCCCTTTCTTGCCTAGTAATTTTCAATAGGTCCAACCTCTTTCTGATGGTGGGTGGGTAAGACAGCACCAGCAACCCCAAAACAATCAGTCTGACCATGACACAGGACTGATAGAGCCTTCAGATCATGTTATAATTACCCTGAGATAAAAACTAGATCTAACACCTGATTATTTCTGTATATTACATCCTTTAATGATTTGGATCAGGTTCATGCTTGCTAGGGTGGCCTGAACTATATATGAGCAGGTAAAGTCTTCAAAGCTGTCATTTTTGGAGATTCCACTACTAATCCAAAGACAGTGTGAAGTAGCACAGGCTATGCAGCAGTAACAAACTCACTACTCTCTAAAGCCCAACTACAATCACCCTCTCTCCACCATCACTTTTACCTTCTCACACTTACCCACTCCCTTTCCCAGGTCTTGGGAAGCAGCTAACATAACTATCCACATAACAGCCAAACATCCTCAACTGTCAATTTCACAGCATCTCCCCAAAGTGCTTCAGCCTTGCTGCACTAAGCAGCTGAAAGACAGTTGCATAGCTAGGATTAGGGGATGTTAGGATTAGGGGATATCCAATGATGTTCACTTGAAGGATAAGCAAACAAATAAAAGGAAGCACTTTTTCACATAGCTTACAATCAGTCTGCATATCTGCATAATTCATTATCACATAACAATAGTCACTGGAAGTTTTTAAAAGAATATTGAATAAATTCACAGAGAACATGCCTAGGGTTAATAATCTTGAAGATTCAGTCTACTTCCAGATTTGGGATGTTCCCATATATAAGGTATAAGGGAACAATGGTAGGAAGGGAGTATATATCCCTCTTCTGTTTGTAAGAACAACAGGGACATTTGGGTTTATACTGAGAATGAAAATGTTGGATTAAAATGAGCCTTAGACTGATCTGCATAATAGTTAGCTTTTAATGAACATCACAGATGCTAAAAAAGCCCCTTTGCTTTAGTTCTATGGGGAGGGTAAGTTATGAACTGCTGAGTGAAAATAATCAGGATCATTCTCAAGGACACCAGCTCCTCATATATCCTTGCTGACTAGCAGCAATCAATTTAGACTATGCAGTTTGTACATGAATTGTTTTTATGCCTCCATAGGTATGGTAGAGATGAACAACAGTCAAGAGCTGGCCACTAACAAGGGCCTAATTAGACTCTTGAAAAGAAAATAGATGAGAGTTCAATAGATAAGGCAGGGTTCAAGAGATAGGACTCGCATATCCAATAAAAACAGCAATAAAATAAAGAATTACACTGAAATTATTCTCCAGGAAATTCAATGTTATCACTTTCCATAAAGAGATAGTTCAGCAAATAAATAAGTTTAAAAACACACAGTGTAAATATCTCAACTTCAGATAATTTTAAATTTTATTTATTAATCAAATGTATAGAGCTGCCCATCTCACAAGAAGTAACTTTGAGTGACATACAATAGTCAGTAGAAAAGAATACAAATATAAAAGTAGACATTTAAAAAGAGAAAATCAGTATTATAATGATTACATGAAAATTATATTAAGTACCATCAATATAATCCTTCTCTTGGACAAAGCATCCAATTAATATTAGACATGAACATGCACTTTGCAAGCTTAGCTCGCAAAAACTTTGCATAAATGTATCCAAAGTCATCAAAGAAATTGTTGGTTCCTTTCCTTACTATAGCAAATTATTTTTACCTTCTAGAACTTCAGTGAACAATATTACTATAAAAGGAACTCTTATCTTTGTCTCACTAAATAAAAACAAAGGAACACAGACATCATTTATAATACTAATTAAACTACTTTAAAAAACATAAGAGCAATATATATATATAATCAAATCAAATCAAATAAAAACAGTTACATAAATGTACTAAAGTAACATAGTTTCTTATTTATTAAATTTATATGACGACCATGTCCCTGATAAGGCAACTTACAAACAGTAAAAAGATAAATATAAAAACAATTATTTTTTAAAAAAATTATATAAAATCTAGAACTAAGGAAATGGATGGCACAGGGATGAGATTTTTGTATCCCATCAACCACTTCCAGTGGTGAGGAACACCCAAGCCAACTGGAAAAGTCAAGTTTTAATACCCTTCCAGAAGACCAAACAGATAAAAGCAGCTCTCACCTCTTTAAACCTTATTTAATTATTTATATAATTATCCTATACTATATTTATAATTAGAAAAATATATTTAAGTACCTGTCTGCAGTTTTAAGTGATTTATAGCATCTGTAATTTCTTTCACTACTCTGAGACTTCTTCCTATGCTTTCGGCTATTTGTAGTCTTTTCTTTTCCTTTATCATCCTCTTCAGAATAAGCAGCTTGTTTTGAGTGCTTCATCTTTTAAAAGAAAATCTATCAAGATAAAAGTGTTACATGCTCGTTTATTTAAAACAAATTAAAAGCACAACCTTAAATATTAAGTCAAAAAGGACTCCTATTATTTCAATAGGAGTTGATTTTACTTTAATATGGCAAATGAAGGTAAGGTTATATTCTAATTTCAATTTAGTGGAAATAAACCTCATTACAAAGTGAGACTTACTTCAGAGTTACTATAAAAAGAGCAGTTTACAAAAAATATTTAAGTCTGTAAAAACAGAACCATTTATTTAAATTCAAGAGAATTTCTGCCCATTTGTTGTATTCCCTCCCATTCCTCATTACATGAACCCAATATGCTACTTATCAAGACAAAGAAAATAAATAAATATCCAGAATATTTTAGGTTAGATTGTCTTGAAATGATTGCTAGGGCAGACTGGGGCTGGAAACTTAATCCCTTCAAATCCCTTTCTCTACAATCTCTTCACTCTGCAAGTTGTAGCATGGGGGAGGGGGAAAACAACCATTCATGAGGGCAATCTCTCTTTGGCTGACCTTTCTCCCATATCCCCTGTGGATTAGAAAAACTTGAGGAAAAAATTTCAAGAGAGTAAATTTTTGTTTGCTCTTCTACACATTGAAAGCAATATGATCACACTGGCAATGAGAAAGGGTATAGTAAGCTGTACATATGGCACATCCACAGAGAGGGTCTCCTCAGGGTGCTGTCAACCAGACAGTGTCGGTTGGCGACCCCCAGGGGGAGAGCCTTCTCTGTCGGAGCCCCCACCCTCTGGAACGAACTACCCCCAGAGATCCAGGTGATTCCGGATCTCCCCTCCTTCCGCCGTGCCCTCAAGACATGGTTATTTCAGCTGGCAGGACTGGCCTAAGGGGTATTTTAAATTTGGTTTTTAAATATTTTTAAAAAAGAAAGGCCTATATTAATATTTTATTTTAACCACATTTTAAATTTGTATATTGTATTGTTATTCCGTTTTAAACTGGCTGTAAGCCGCCCTGAGTCCACTAGGAGAAGGGCAGGATATAAATATGATTAATAAATAAATAAATAAATAAATAAATAAATAAATCCATGGCTCCCAGCCCTGGACTGCAGACATGATCACATTGCTTTTGATGCATATAAGATATTAAGCAGGGAACTCAAGGATTCTGAAGAGCGGGCAGTGATTAGAAGACAAACCAAACCAAAGGGGAAAGGTTCAGGCAAAGGAGAGACTTACAGAAATCACTTGCTTTTTTCCCTCCCTTTCCTTTGCAAAGAGCAGAGATCGGAGAGGAAGGGATTGCAAGAGAGTAAGCTCCCTGTGTGATCATATTGCTTTCAATGTGCATAAGAGTAATCAGTTTAGTAGTCCAGGAGTATTAAATTTTGAATAAACATGTAAATTTCAGGTTTACTCTCAGACAAACAATTTTAGAGGCTGATTGCGTTCTTGCTCTCTCCTAAATAAAAACAACCTTCAGGATTACTAACACTTTACAATTTACCATCACTATTTAGATCTCTATAGAGAATTCTACAAGGCTATCTTCTCATGAGCAGGTTAAGACTTCCAAAATGTCCAGGACCAGGCACTAGTACCAGAAGTCATGCCTATAGGTAGGTACATATCTACCGTAATAGGCATGAAAGAGGCTGATGACATTTAAACATTGTTAAAGCTATGGTTTATGAATAAACCATGATGGCTGTGTTTGCAGAACCTGCTAAATCAACAGGAACTGTATCCTACTAAGGTTTGCTGCAGTGTGCAAACTCACTAAAAATCAATGTTGTCTTGCTCCTACTGTATGTCTCAACTACCTTTTGTTAAAGAGCATGCTCGGCTTAAACTGGGAAAGAGGGGCAACAGGCATCCCTGACAATACAATGCAACGAACAATATTAATACTGTGGCTTCTGCAGCATTAAGTGCAACGATGCTCCTTTTTAACCTTTCTATTACGATGTTTCTTGTAGATCTATTTTATTGGCAATTAGTGAAGTGCCAAAACAAAAGAGGGGTGCATCTATCTCAATACTATCTCGATATTACACTCACTCGGCTGTGATTATTCGAGGCTGATTATTTGTTATGCAGTCAAAAATTCGACTCTCTCTCCTCCACACAGAGATGTAGTACATAACTTCCACACGCCCAGTCCCATATTTATTTAGTCATCTCCAGATAAGACTGGAAAAACGGATTTCTACTCGTGGGATCGCTGCTGAGATACAATGTGGACCATACCAGTATATCTAACGAGCTAAATTTAAGTCATATCGTTTGCTATTCTTTTAACGTAAAACTGCAATAATTAACCTCAGGAAAAGTATCGCGTTGGGGGGGGGGGAGAGAACGTCTTTTGTTGCTATTCAAGTACCTCGGGGGAGGAAAAGAAAATTTGAAATTATAGCAACTTTATCGTCGATTTGCTCTCCTCCTCATTACCCCAACCCAGGGGTAGGCAACCTCGGCTCTTTTATGACTCATGGACTTCAACTCCCAGAATTCCTGAGTCAGCTATGCTGACTCAGGAATTCTGGGAGTTGAAGTCCATGAGTCATAAAAGAGCCGAGGTTGCCTACCCCTGCCCCAACCGGAACATTAATGCTTTCTTCCCAACCCGGGAGATGGGTCACAAAGACGCTCCACTTCACACCTACCTTTTTTCCTCTCCACAAAGCTCACCTGACGAAGGAAAAAGAAGCGCTACCAATTTCCCCGTCCCTTCCTAGCTACGAGCAGGTGGGAAGACCTCGGTTTCCCCCCCTTATCAAGCAGCCAAACAAACAAAATGGCGGCTTTCTTCTCCCCGCCCACCTCCGGAATTACGTCACACATCCGAGGCCGGGAAGAAAGCTGCCGCCTTCCCCGCGGGGATTCCTTTATTATAGAATGGCCAAGTTTGGGTTTTTTTGAACTTTTGAGCGTCCTCGCGAGAAGGGTTGCTGCCCGAACGTTTAGATCGGAACTTTTGGAGCAGAATTGCAGAAGCAGGGCTTTTATCACGCACAGCCTGAAAGTGGAGGGAAGAAAGGCAGGAAAATGAGCGTGGATCTGGGAGGAACGCTGTCTACATCAGGAGTATCCAGACTTGGCCAAACTTAAGATTTGTGACTTCCCCTCCCAGAATTTTGCCAGCCAGCCACGTTGGTTTATTTATATCCCGCCTGCATTTATTTTTATAAATAATTCCAGACGGCGAAGACACCCACTGGGTTACTTCGTGGTATCTCTAAATGTATCTTGAATGTGTTAAATTAGTGCATCTGCAGCCGAGAAGAAAGGATGATCGGCCTTCTCCGTGGAAATAAATGCTTGGCAATGCGACGGGGAAAGGGGTCGGAGGCAGCAGTCTTCCAGAGCTGCGCATCTCACCTGACACGTTAGAAGCAGCTTAATTAAAGGTGGTAACAAGTTTTTTTTTAAAAAAAGTAATAAAGTGGTTCCAAAGTATTCCCTGCGGGGCAGTCGCAGCACACACACACACACACACCCAAACCCACCCCCAATTTGCGAGAGTACTGGAGTCTGAAAAGCATTTTGCAAAACGAGGGTGCAATTCTCGCTCCACGCGACAGAGGAACCTGGATTACAAAAAGCAAATTACATAGTTTAATTTGTTATTACTTTTACATTTGCAACTATGCTACCTAAAGAGACGTTACAAAATTCTCAAGACCCTCCTGAAATCTGAACAAAGTTGTATAGTGTATCATAGCTCTCACTTTTGCTTCAGAAGAACGCCGCTTTCCCCCAGGGCCAAGCGTAAAAAACCGGTGAGATTTTCTCTCTTCCCAAAGTTTCCCTTTTAAAAGAAATAAAAGTCCCACGCCTTTCCCTCCACAGTCCAGGTTCTCTGACTTATCCAGAATAGAGCACTGTAAAAACAGGCTTCGCCCACGTAGTGCCTGGAGGACGGAGGGGTTGGGTGCAGAGATTATGAAGTCAGAAGCAGCGATTGGTTAATTTTTGTGGCTTCCCACGGCGTGGCGCGTGTTTAGGTTGAAGTTTTCATATGCTCAATGTCCGAGCGGTTTTTCTCTGCTAATTGAAATAAATTACTGTACGTTTTATTGTTTCCAGGGTTGCTTTACCACCAGCGTAACTGGGAAAGGGGCTACTTAAAAATCCTCGCAATGTGGTTTGAAAATGCGGAGGCAACATTTGGAGGGTAGCATGCCGTAATGTACTTCCCGCATAGGAACTGCAGGAAAAGCATTCGTCTATGTTTATAGAAAACTAGCTGTACCCGGCCACGCGTTGCTGTGGCTCAGTCTGGTTAAATGGAAAAGAAAGAAAAGAGAAAGCGCACGTTTGTGTCACAGGTGTGACATCTATATAATAGTAGGATTTCTTTCTCCCATATTTGGGTCAACAGGGTGCATCAAAAAGCACTCAAGGTAATAGTAGGTATATAAAAACACGTGCGTATTCGAATGCAACGTTGTGTCAAAATTTCAAAGCAATCGGTGAAGAACTTTCGGAGATTTAAGATTTTGAACAAACGAACATTTACATTTTTATTTATAGATAGATAGCTAGAAGATAGGGAGAAAGAAAGGAGAGCAATGCATAAGCAGATTGTCTTGACTGCAAACAGCTCCCATGTTTTTATGTAATCTCCAAAATGTCATTTTTCCAATTGTATTGAGAAAAATAAAACAAGACCATGAAATTAAAAGGATTTTTCCCTCTGAATTCTGAGTGTGCAGATGAAGGATCTGGCTTGTGTGCCAGCAAAATCTCTGATGCAATAATTGATCTTGGAAGTGATGCTGGAAATTCTGTAGCTTTTGATCTTGAGAGACATTAAAATTCTCATTGAAGCTATGTAAAGAGCGGTGTTCAGACTTCAGTGGCTTCATACAGATTGTTTAAGAATTTACTTATGGAATCGATTGTATCTTTAATGTTATATGGAATCAGTTAACGATCATTGGAACTGAAGCAAATCCTTTTCTTTTTACAGTTTGGGAAAGAGCTAAGATATAGTTACTTATCCTTTAGATATCCTTGGGTTTTAATGTTGTTTTCAGTATTTTTTTTATTTTTTTAATAATTATGGGTTATTTTTGTAAGCCATGCAGACATGCCAGTAAAGTGATGAATATGTAAAGCTTTAAGTTTAATACTGTAGTGCATAAATAATTTCTTTTAAATGTATTAAAGTCTGGTTCAGATAAACATTCAAGTCCTAGGCATATATCTAACCCTTAAAGATCATGTTCTGGGGTTTTCCTCCTATCTTGGTTGGATAGTGATCCAGCCCTGGATTTATCTACATCTAGATCCCTCAGGGCCATATTAGAGCCTTATCAAATTGGCTTCCAACTACATGTGGACAAACACTGGTCCCGACAGAGTGGAGTAAGTTCTGAGAATGACCCTACCCTTGTTTGATATAGTAGCCCAGCATAGGTATATGATAATATATATGGAATAGATACCTGCAGACCATAGGAAGCCTCAAGACATTAAGGCTTTCAAAACCACATGAGTAAATTTAGGTCATAGAATTCCAGGCAATGTAAATACATTTTTCTGTCATAATCCATAAACTGAATGTAAACACTTGCTTAGACTTTATGTCATCTTTTGCTTCTCAAATCTGCCCTGTCCTTTAAAAAAGTGCCTGGAAATCCAAGCTAATTTACTTTGGGTGGCATATATCACAGTATTTACTATCCCTTCAAATCAAGTACGTTCTCCCTCATCAAAACATGACTTGATCCTGATATTGAGGCAAGTGCCCAGAGAAGGACAAATACTGTCTATTTCCCTGGCATGTGCACTTTCATTTCACAGGGTGTTTAATTAAACAGTAAATCAAACTATTTTATAGATTGTAACAAAAAATTCAGGTTAATATTTTTGGTTTAATTTCTACATTCAAGTCTTAATAAGTCCGTAAGTTTTATTTTGTGACTATGAATGGGAGTTTGTTTACTGTCTTCCCATACTCCTCTGGACCTGATTGAAATTAGTTTAACAAAATGTTTATTCTGCATTTATTAGACAGCATAAATTATGCATCAGAAAGGATGGACTGTTGATTTTTCTTTTGCTGGCAACGTAAGAAAATGTGAAGGTATGTTGTCCCCTTTATGATTTGGTCTTTTCTGTTAATGATTCCTTTTTGGAATAATATTGTAATATATAACAATACATCTACCAGTAAAAGTTTCATGTTAAAGACATGTTACTTCAAATTATATTATATTAAATCTTATAATAAGATTTTGTATTATGTCATAAAATGCTTTATCCAAATTTCAATTCCAAAGGAGTGATGGGTCCCAGAGTTTGGACATATTCTGTAAGTTAGCCCATTTGAGGTACCTTGTTTCAAAACGTTTTGGCCTATGATGTACTGTTTCAGCAAATTAAACATTACAGATATAAACTTTTTAGTGGTATATACAGTAGATGATAAAATCATGGTAATGTTTACCACAGTTTAAATGTATTTATTTTTCTGATCAGCAGATGGCAATAGCGGTACTGTATTGATATTCTGTAAGGCTTTGAATAAAGCTAACTACTTTGAAAGGTGGTTGTGACAGTGGTTGTGATAAAGCAGTGCAGTTTAATTATAAAAATGGATCTCCTGCATCGATATTATTTCTTTAAATTTCCTTGGTAAATAAAGCAGAGAGCAGATATGAAACAATAGAGCACATTGCCCAGGAAGTAGTGGGCTTTCTTTCACTAAAAAATAAAGGAATCTGGAGAGCCATTTGTTGGGTACATTGTACTTATGGATTCCTGCATAGGACAGGAGTTGGTTCAGATTGACTCCAGGGCTCTTTCAACCTTATGATTTTGTGGGCATTATAGTTATTTATTTATTAATTTTATTTGCCACCCATCTCATTTTGAAGCTATTCTGGGTGGCTACAGCATTAAAAGCATTAAAACTATAAGGTGAATATTCCTAAGATGATAACAATGGAGTTAGAATAAAATACAATTATAATTAAAAGATGGTGAAGGCGGGAGCAGGATGCATGGGGGGTGGGGGTGGGATTGCCTCTTAATTCATCGACCACCTTGTGATGCTCCCCTGTTGGGGCCCTAAGCCATCTGGCAGAGCCGGGTCTTCAGGTCCTTATGGGAGATCAGAAGGATGGGAGCAGGTCTCACCTCCAGGAGTAAGATGGTCCAAAGGGCAGGAAGGCCCTTCTGCTGGACCCTGCCAGCTGAAATTCCTCGACTGATGGGACCTGCAGCATGCCTCCTCTGCCAGCATGGATGGAGCAGGCCAGTCCCATCAGGTGAGATGGTTGTATTATAGGATCCAATCTTCTTCACTGCCTCTATTTTCACATCAGGTCAAATTACAACCATACAGTGTTAAAAGCCTTCATTTGAAGTAGCATCTCTTCCTGTATATTGCTATTCAAGTTAGAAGATCATGAGTGGAAACCTTGCTCCAAATGTCTCACAAGTCAGAATTCAACACCTGTCCCCTCCAGAACTTCCCTTTCAATAGTAGCTCCTCAGCTCTGGAATAACCTGACCACTAAAAGTCTTAATTACATTTGCAGTGCAATCGAAGATTTCAGAGTGACTCTCACTGGTTGCATAATGGCAGACATGAGTGGTTATAAAAAATCTGCCTTTTTAATGTGTATCACAAGCATTTCATACATGTACAGGAGGTCCCTGTTTATTGACACTAATTTGAATCAGAAACAGTCATTAAGCAATGTGATCATAAATTGATAAGCTATGTAATTGCACCGCTTACCAATGGTATTTCTGGCAATCCTGGTTGTCATGGTTAAACAAAGACTGCACGGATTGTTAAGCAAGGACCTCACATGACACTGACTTCCGACTTTCTGACTGCTTCCCCATTGATTTTGCTTATGGGAGGCCATCAGAGAAAGACACAATATTTTTTCTGTTTGGATTTTTTTTATCTCACTTTTATATGTAACTCAAAGTGGTGAACATCTTATATATAAATAAAAATGTAAATGTTTGTTTGTTCAAAATCTGAAATCTCCGAAAGTTCTTCACCAATTGCTTTGAAATTTTGACACAATGTTGCATTCGAATACGCACGTTTTTATATACCTATATTATATAGATGTCACACCTGTGACAGGTAAAAACATGCTTTTTTTGAAAAACAGCACCATCTGTTGGACGTAAAAGCAACACACGCTTTTACCAGACTGAGCCACAGCAACACGTGGCTGGGTACAGCTAGTACCTAATATTCCTTCCTCCTCCTATTTTTCCCACAATAACTCTGTGAGTTGGGTTGGGCTAAATGAGAGTGACTAACCTAACTTCTAGGTCAGCACCTTAACCACTATACCAAACTGATGCAAATCACAATCATGAGACATGCTGCAACGGCCACTCCTTCAGCGCTGTTGTAAGTTTGAACGGTGACTGTGGTACTAAACAAGTTATTAAATGACCACCACCTGTAAAGAGAGATGGGACTTCAGTTCCCTAGTTGTGCCCACCATTTGGAAGTAAGTAACCATCATTGTGGCTCAACCTGCTGCGCGAGCTGCACTGGTTGCCAGTGGCCTTCCGGGTACGCTTTAAGGTGTTAGTTACCACCTTTAAAGCGCTCCATGGCATAGGACCTGGATACCTCCGAGACCGCCTTCTGCCACAGATTCCCTCCCACAGACCGGTACGCTCCCACAGAGCGGGCCTCCTCAGGGTGCCGTCGGCCAAGCAATGTCGGCTGG